>NW_024755365.1:0-9880 GCF_018991925.1 Homarus americanus
TGCCCAGTACTTGCCAACAGTGCGTAACAGAGACGTGACCGATTGCCCAAGCGGCTAACGAGCCGATCAATTGGTGAAGAGGATAAAAGACAGAAAGTAACAGAGATGTGACTGATCGCCCAAGCAGCTAACGAGCTGATCATTGGTGAAGGGGATAAAAGTAAAAAAGTAAAAGTAAAGTAAAAAGTAAAAAAGTGACCGATCGCCCAAGCAGCTAAGGAGCCGATCAGTGGTGAAGAGGATAAAGGTAAAATTAAAGTAAGTGATATTGTGGGGTATGAGATGTTTGGTTCACACTCAGGATGGGATGGAGAAAGGAAACTCACAATGTGCTCTCATGTATACATGTTGTATTGGATGTACAATGCAGCTTGGTGCTGGGAAGGCAGCATGGTTACAAGCGTGATGTAGAGAGAGCTGGTTGGTGAGGGTGCTCAGAGGAGGACAGCTTGTGGATCGCCATGCTTGCCGGCGGGAGCGAGGACCGCCAGGCAGGCGGAGGAGGAGGTGTTGCTGGCTGGTTGGTGTAGGTAGAAAGAGAGCGGTCACCACGAGGTCAGGTCTTTTATAGCGGAGGTAGGCGTGGGTAGATAGTTGACCCCTGCTCCGTGGGAAGCGCTGGTTGACCTAGACCACGAGGCTACTCAGCGACAAACAGCGTTTGTAGGGGAGAAATCCACTACAATATTTTATGGAGGTTTGGGAAACCTGAGAAAAGCGGATGGGTGTCTTTTGCTGTACCGCTGTTATTCTGGAATAATTATTTTCAATCAAGTAATTAATACATTTATAATAAGTGATAAACACTAGCTGGGGTGTCTAATATTCAGGCATTCTGAAGTAGATAGCATCTTGCGGATCCAGAGATGGTCCTGGGGGTCCGGATCAGAAAATTCCAGACTTTTTCTTTAATGCAATATTGTACTCAGGCGATTTTGTATCGGAAAAAGTAATTACTATTGACCTCAGAATATCTCATAATATCAAGTCCATGCTATTGTCTTATTGATCAGATTTCAAAAAAAATTCTTTGAGGGGGCTTTTACATCTTCCCCCTAAACCACCAAAGGTGGATGGGTTTGTAGTGGATCCTCCCCCTCCACGACCTTCTCAAGAGACTCCCAAAGACGTCTCACAAGCCTCTCGTGTGGACTCAAGAGGCTGTTACGGCATTCACCACTCCTGGCCCACCCCGCACCTAACGCCCGGACCACTCTCACAACAGACGCTTCTTCTACTGCAGTGGGCGCCGTCTTACAGCAGGAGATCAACGGAATTCTCATGCCCGTTGCATTCTTCTCACAACAGCTTCAACCACCACTCCTCAAGTACAGCGCCTTCGATCGAGAACTCCTGGCCGTATACCTAGCTGTCAAGCATTTCCAGCACTTCCTCGAGGACCGGCAGTTCACCATCTTCACTGATCACAAGCCCCTCGTCCACGCCTTCGCTTCAGCCTCCCAGTCACATACACCTCATGTCCTGCGCCACTTGGCTTACATCTCGGAGTTCTCCAGCGACGTCCAACACATTAAAGGCAGCCACAACGAGATCGCCGACGCCCTCTCTCGTTGTATATCCAACATTCTTCCCTCATCTCCACCCATTGATTACGGGCAGCTCGCCGCGGCTCAAGAGAATGACGAAAACCTGGCAGCATACAAGACATCTCCCTCAGGCCTCACACTCCAAGAACTCCCTGTTCCTGGCACGAACATCAAGTTGTGGTGCGATGTATCCTGTGGACAGCCTAGACCGTTTGTGGCTCTCGTCCACCGTCGTGCTGTTTTCGACCGCATCCATGGTCTCAGCCACCCGGGTGTGCGGGCCTGCCATCACCTCCTCACGCAACATGTCGTCTGGCCCAGCATCAAGACCGATACTAAGAAATGGGCTGCCCAGTGCCTGGCCTGCCAGTCCTCCAAAATACATCGTCACATACGGGCCCCCTTAGAAACCTTCCCGATACCCAAAAGACGTTGCAGTACACCTCGACATCGTGGGACCTCTTCCATCATCCTGCGGTAGCACCTACTGTCATGATCGTGATAATGGCTAACCTGAAAGCCTTAAGGATTCATATTACGCTCAAACGTCCACAAAACCTTCTGAGTCCCCCAGTGGAAACGTCCCCCGTTTTCTCTGTTTCCCCGTCTTTGTTTGTAGGGAACTTTGAATATAATCCACGGATTTCGTAGCAGACGCTGCATGTTGGGACCTGTTGCCATCCAACCCTTTGTAATCAATTTAATTTTGCTTTTGATAGCTGAGTCAGAGCATTGTTAGTGAAGATAATAGTAGGGAATGAAACTGAGTTCATAGTCTCAGTTTCAACGTCAGAGTGTACAGTAAATTAATTCATCGAAATAGAAGTAGGTGGACTCCCTGGCCTATTTTGAGTGAGGGTGCCGCGGGCATTTCAGGGCATTTCAACCGTTAGTAAGTGCTCGTCCCTTCACCCATACAGGTATGCCATTCAACTCTGTGTTGTAATTCGCCCTTCTTTAAGTGATTTGACCCAATTAATAGTTGATTGTGCAAGTGTTACAGTAACGTAGTTGATATGCTCTGAGTGAAGTCATATTTACGTCTTTAACGTCCCCTGAAACGTGATGTTGTCACCGTTAGTGAGTGCCCGTCCCTTCATCCATACAGGTCCCTAACGCAGCCTAGGCCGTGTCTGTAGCGTGGATGTTGTATCCACTATGTCTGGGGAGATGTCCGAGGTCCAGTAGGATCAGTTACCTTCGTGAGACCCGGCCGTCAGACACTTCAGACTACCTATAGCCCCCATAGCTGGCTCGTCTGGCCCTAACGCTCGGCCTGCGAGGTGACCCCGGATCACCAAGCCACACACCACTACCAGCCCCCATCATTGGTGGATGAGTGTCTAACTCAGTAAGGCTATTTGTGTGGTGGAATTAATCCACTGGGATCTTCAGAGTTCGTCGGAAAGTACTCCATGGTGGCAGGACCCCATGGCTGTTGCTTGAGTATCACCCCTGACGACCGAGTGTTGTAGTGGCAGTTGCCCCTGGTCTTTATGGTGCTAAGTGACTATAAGAGTTGTGTGTTATTGAGTATGTCCACCCAGTAGGATTGGAAGTGTTATTGAGTATGTCCACCCAGTAGCGTTGGAAGTGTTATTGAGTATGTCCACCCAGTAGGGTTGGAAGTGTTATTGAGTATGTCCACCCAGTAGTGGTGTGAGTATGTTGAGCCTGAGGGCCTAGTACTAGATTTCGTCTGTTGGTACAAATAAATTCTTTCTCCTAATTTCATATTAATGTTTAAATAAATTTTGTATTTGTATATTGTGTCTATTATTTACCTATAGTATTTACCGTTATTTCTTCCCTATTGCTTGATACTATCATTACATCTACCCACGAGCCTCCTCTCGTCACGCTACCAATGGTAATAAGTATGAGAGTAAAAGGAATTGTTACTGGCACACAGAGGCCCTCATAATGGTGGCAGTAGTGGCCCTCATAAATGGTGGCAGCTATGGTGATGTAATGAACATAGTATCGAGTTGGGAGGAATGACTGTGATACTGTAGTTTTTTAACTGAGTTATAACCATTTCTCTGTACTGGTATTTAATAACCATTCCACTGTAACTAATGAGTATTTCAGATTGCTAATGATTTTGTTCCATATTTTTCCGAGGTACAGATTTTTGTGGTGGTTTGCAGAGAAAGTGAAATAAGTTCAAAGAAATACCTTGGAGTTAGGTTAGAAAAAAGTCTTGTTTAAAGTAAAAGGAAACCTGCAACAATAACTTGAGTGTAGAGTGTGAATAAGGTTCATTGATATTTGAAGAATTTTGATGTGTAACAATCTGCCCAAATTTTTTTTCCGTGGTTAACTCGGTATTACTTACAGACAGTGAATACATGTTTGGGCCGTGGCACTAGTTTGTGAAATGTTTTCCATCGTGGGAGTGCCCAGTGTTTTAATTCTGAGTTGCTAACAGAAGCATTGCACTATATGCAAAGGTTAAGAGGATGCTAAATTCTGTACTTGTAATATTCTTTAGTTTATGTGTTAGGTAGGATATATATTCCATTTACTTGATATCTCGGGGCATTTTACAGTTCCTCATATTAATATTTCTATGTATATGCTATAATTTTAAAGTTTATTTTAACCAGGTGCTAACGGTTCATTATTTGGTGAAACGTATGTTATGTGAACTCTAATGCCAGTATACTTTCAGAATACAGTATTATATATGTGAGGACCTTATGGTGATACGGTATATGGAAAATGTTATACAAGTGTATGGACCCAGAATTGTGAGTACAGAAATTCGTGAAGTGTTCACACAGTGTTGCACTATACTGAGTTTGTGAATAGCAAAGTGTCTCAGTGTATTTTTCATGCAATAATATTATCTTTTGGGAGATTAATAATCTGAACAGTATTTTGAATAGTTGATGCATGGAGTGTTTAGTCGTATTGCAGAAAATCAGTACCAGTCCTTGGGTCTTGAGTGAGCACTGTGCAGGTCCTGGTACAACATGTCATAATAATACTGAATGGGGTTAGATACATCATCATATAATAATACTGAGTGGCGGTAAATATATCATATCATCAATTGGTTGAAAATGTTCAAAGGAGGGCCACCAAACTGGTGCCTGCACTTCGGCACCTCAGCTACCCTGAGAGATTGGAGCGCCTGAACTTGCCTAGCTTATACTGCAGACGGGCAAGGGGGGACCTAGTTGAGGTTTATAAGCATCTCAGGGTGCACTACTCAGTTGAGTGTCCTTACTTGGGTCACAGCTCAAGATTGAAGAAGCCGCAAGTCCAGAAAACCGTGAGGGCAAACTTTTTCGGAGTGAGGGTTGTAAACTCTTGGAACAATCTACCAGAGAGTGTTGTGACGGCACCGAGTGTGAGCTCTTTCAAGAGAAGACTTGACCAACACTGGAGCGGGTTCAGGTACATTCAGGAGCCGGTGCATGCCCAGTATTTGCCAACAGTGACAGAGACGTGACCGATCGCCCGGGCGGCTAGCGAGCCGATCAGTGGCGAAGAGGATAAAAGTAAAAGTATAATAATAAATGGTGTTACATACATCATATCATATAATAATAAATGGGGTTAGGTACATCATCATAGAATAATAATGAATTGAGTTAGATACCTCATATCATATAATAATAATAATAATAAATGGGGTTACATGTTACAAAATACACCCTCACATCGGTAGATAAAGTGCACACTCAAAATTTCCTTACAGAACTCAATTTTCAATGTTCATAGGTCATGAAAGTTTCTTGTACGCGATTGGTCAAATGCTTACAGGACACACTGAGATTTAACATAGATTTCTCAAGCTAGGACATAGACGAACGGACCCCATCAAGTCGAAGGAATGATTTGTTTGCCCTTAGTCTAAAGAGTTGTGTCGCACTCGCGAGAGGCAGCACCATTCAAGGAACTCCGAACGAGCGGGTATTCCCAAGAATTCAATGCTAACGAAACGGTCCTCATGAGAACACCACCAAACCAAAAACTGTCTGTACTTATGGCATTTGCCATGTAGAAGTAATAGCACCATATTTTTATGCCCGAATACTCCCTGAAAGTCACGAACTCTACACCAATATACCAACAACACCCAGCCTACGTAGGACTTACCAATCGGAACTTGAGAATTCACCACTGGTATCTTTACTCAAACTAGTAACAGATACCCTTCAGATGATTGCATAACTGCCAATACATCTTCCAATCTCTGTATTTACTGCAAATTGACCCTCGGCAAAATACTTTCAACCCCCCCAAGAAAAACATCCTCCATTCTTTTCCTTTCTCTCCATTTTTTCTTCACTTCTTCAATTACCAAAAGTTACCTACAACAGATTGTGCACTTCACTACCCATCAACAACCAAGGAGGTTCACTTACAAAGCCCACTGTTTCTTAAAGATCCAGTCTAACCACTGGTTTTCTCCTCCTTTACCCATGGCTTTAGCGAGTTTAGCCAGAAGAGCTTGACTTCTGTTGCTAAATCAACAGCGGCTGTGGCCGTCATGGTCCCCTGATTTGCGTTAGCATCTGCCATCGTGTTACAACAAATCACTACTATAACCCACTTTAAATACAATAACATGCACAGTAGGGGGCAGGGAAAAACACTTTTATTTGAGTTGCAGGCTGCACTTTTCAGGCATCGTTTGTATGTAACAAACACCTGTGCAAAATTTCATGCCATTTCATGCATACTTACCCTGCCGCATCGCGAACGACTTTTTGTCAACTTTTAGTGTATACCAAAAATTAGGTGTCATTTAATGTTTTCCAGGATAATGATAAATTTTACATGGGTGACATCGATTTAATTCACATGTTATTTTACAGGTACACCGTATAGAAAATCATTACAAGTTCATATTGAAATTCTTTTTTGTGCGGAACCTTGGCATCATTTTCCTAGACAATAATCTTTGCCTAATATATCCATCTCTCGATTCGTATCCCGTCACTTCAGTGCAAGCTTCAGTCATCACTTTTATGCCTCTCTCGACCGCCTGAGTGCTGTTTGGCCACTTGGGCACCACTAATGGTGTCTCAAGAATGTCATTAACCTGTAGATTTGACAGAGAAGCAATGTAAGGAGGCTCAGTCTTGAGTTCATTCCTCCAGTTAATCATGGAATGATAGTTTTTTGCTTGCCACTTTAGTTTCGGAGTCACCACCTTTCTCATGTTGACTACAGGAGGCACATCCTCATTCCCATCTCCATCTTTACCCTCCTCATCAGTATAGTTTAACAAATTCTCGTCAACAGCAGCATCAGAATCTTCCTCCTCCTCTTCAGATCTGCCAGTGCATTCTTCCTTTTGCTGATTCTCCTCTCTAATTTTTCTTATCATTGAGACAGCTTTTTCTCTAACAGTCATGTCCTCATCTGCACACATACCAAGAAGAAGTTGATCTGTGTGGGCGAAGTATGCATTTCTCTGGACAGCCTTCTTCACTATCGTCTCCTCCTCACTATTCAGGTGTTTCATATATAGCAGGGACTGGAATACGTTCCTTGAGCCGTGTGTTATGTAAGGGTGTATCTTGATGTAAAACCACATTGGAGCACTGAACTTTATTATTGTAATGACAATTCTTTTCAACTCATGGCTGGGTCTTGATGTTGCTACATACAGCCTGAGGATTCTACTCCATAAGGTGTTCCACCTTGACACACAGGGAGGACCTGGCTCAATAGCAGCCAAGTCATCTTCAACAACACCTGTGATAACTCCTTTACAAATCCTATACAGGTATTTCTGATCCCAGGACAGATCTTTCTCCACTTCATCATTAAACACAGGGAAATCAGGGAAACTGACTGGCTGGAAGGCGACAACTGGAAGCTCAGACAAAGACTCCTTGATCTGCTTTCCAATGGGACCACGCCAATGCTCAGGACCACTTGGTTTACCATCATAGTGATAAAAAACTGCGCGGAAAGGCAGCTCATTTCCGTGAAGCTGACATATGAAATAATGGAGCGGGTGACCAAGTAACATTTCAAGATGATGAATGACTCCATTTTCTGATCCTACATTTACATTGGTTCCATCACAACCAACACACACAATGGGCTGCTGGGTTAGATTTTTCTCCACCAGAAACTCGTGAATAGTTTTGGCAATCTGCTTTCCGTGTCCAGTCTTGGGAGTCACATGTGTGAGATATTCATTGCCAGGCTCAACCATGATGACATAATGATCTTTCACCATCATCCTCGAACTCCATTTCTCGGTCTTCTCATTCTTTATCATCACACGAGTGGCGGTCTTCTTACCATCAAAATAGAGTGACGTCAAATTATCTAAACTAGCCATCTCAATTTCTTGCCTCTTAAATCGGTATTTTTGTCTCGCATCCCGCAGCTTATGTGGTCCAATAACCTGACTCTTGTCATCCTTTGTGATAATGCCATAGTCAGTTAAGGTGGCAGTAGCAATGGCAGCTCCAGCATAATCACTAATCAAGTATCGGTCACAAGCGGCAGCCAGTGTAGGGAGTCTTGTCCGGTTCTGTGAACTGGTGTCTGTCAGAGCCCTTGGATCAGGGACAAAATCAGCATCAGTATTGACGAGAGGAATATCTCTTGAATCATCTGAATTATCCTCAACATATGGAATATCTCCAGCTACCAGAACATTGCACCGCCACAGCGGCTGTTTGGCTAGTACTGTAGGTAAATTTAAAAATTTCAGTAGAAAATGCGGCAGACTAAACCTCGACATATCAGCTTCAAATTTGGCATGGAGTCTTAGATATGTATAAGGAACAATGCCTGAAGAGTGCAGCTTTGAGCAAAATTTCACTGCCCCCTAAATGTACCTAACCCCATGTGCTATTATTTTTGGTGCTATTATGTTATATGTATCCCAATATATTTTTTTATGAAGGTGTGTCACATTCTAGTTGTATGGTAACAGATTTCCATTTCTTTTACCCAATTCTGACCACCGGTAGGGAATTATTTTTCTATTTTTATTGATATAATTTGTGCAATGTTTTGTATGAGGATTTATACTTTATATTAATCATTTAATGTGTATGTCACTACTTACGTGTTTTCTGAACGTTACCGCATAATATAAATCTTGGGGAAGGGGGAAGCTTTGTCATGATCGTGATAATGGCTAACCTGAAAACCTTAAGGATTCATATTACGCTCAAACGTCCACAAAACCTTCTGAGTCCCCCAGTGGAAACGTCCCCCGTTTTCTCTGTTTCCCCGTCTTTGTTTGTAGGGAACTTTGAATATAATCCACGGATTTCGTAGCAGACGCTGTATGTTGGGACCTGTTGCCATCCAACCCTTTGTAATCAATTTAATTTTGCTTTTGATAGCTGAGTCAGAGCATTGTTAGTGAAGATAATAGTAGGGAATGAAACTGAGTTCATAGTCTCAGTTTCAACGTCAGAGTGTACAGTAAATTAATTCATCGAAATAGAAGTAGGTGGACTCCCTGGCCTATTTTGAGTGAGGGTGCCGCCGGCATTTCAGGGCATTTCAACCGTTAGTAAGTGCTCGTCCCTTCACCCATACAGGTATGCCATTCCACTCTGTGTTGTAATTCGCCCTTCTTTAAGTGATTTGACCCAATTAATAGTTGATTGTGCAAGTGTTACAGTAACGTAGTTGATATGCTCTGAGTGAAGTCATATTGACGTCTTTAACGTCCCCTGAAACGTGATGTTGTTGTCACCGTTAGTGAGTGCCCGTCCCTTCATCCATACAGGTCCCTAACGCAGCCTAGGCCGTGTCTGTAGCGTGGATGTTGTATCCACTATGTCTGGGGAGATGTCCGAGGTCCAGTAGGATCAGTTACCTTCGTGAGACCCGGCCGTCAGACACTTCAGACTACCTATAGCCCCCATAGCTGGCTCGTCTGGCCCTAACGCTCGGCCTGCGAGGTGACCCCGGATAACCAAGCCACACACCACTACCAGCCCCCATCATTGGTGGATGAGTGTCTAACTCAGTAAGGCTATTTGTGTGGTGGAATTAATCCACTGGGATCTTCAGAGTTCGTTGGAAAGTACTCCATGGTGGCTGCACCCCATGGCTGTTGCTTGAGTATCACCCCTGACGACTGAGTGTTGTAATGGCAGTTGCCCCTGGTCTTTATGGTGCTAAGTGACTATAAGAGTTGTGTGTTATTGAGTATGTCCACCCAGTAGCGTTGGAAGTGTTATTGAGTATGTCCACCCAGTAGGGTTGGAAGTGTTATTGAGTATGTCCACCCAGTAGTGGTGTGAGTATGTTGAGCCTGAGGGCCTAGTACTAGATTTCGTCTGTTGGTACAAATAAATTCTTTCTCCTAATTTCATATTAATGTTTAA
>NW_024755366.1:5000-12636 GCF_018991925.1 Homarus americanus
TGGATGAGGGAGGTGAGTGGTGGCCAAGACGTGGAGGAGGGAGGTGAGTGTGGCCAAGATGTGGAGGAGGGAGGTGAGTGGTGGCCAAGACGTGGAGGAGGGAGGTGAGCAGGCTATGACGGGGAGGAGGGAGAGTGGTGGTCAAGACGCGAAGGAGGGAGGTGTGTGTGGTGGCTAAGACGTGGAGGAGGGAGGTGTGGTGGCTAAGACGTGGGAGGAGGAGGTGAGTGGTACAAGACGTGGGAGGAGGGAGGTGTGGTGGCCAAGACGTGGAGGGGAGGGAGGAGTGGTGGCTAAGACGTGGAGGAGGAGGTGAGGGTGGCCAAGACGGGGAGGAGGGAGGTGTGTGTGGTGGCCAAGACATGGAGGAGGGAGAGGTACAAGATGTGGGAGGAGGGAGGTGTGTGGTGCCAAGACGGAGGAGGGGAGGTGAGGGAGGCTACGACGTGGGAGGAGGGAGGTGAGGTGGGGCTAAGACGTGAAGGGAGGGAGGTGGTACAAGACGTGGAGGAGGGAGGTGGTGGTGGCTAAGACGTGGAGGAGGAGGTGAGTGGTGCCAAGACGGGAGGGAGGGGTGTGTGGTGGCCAAGACGTGGAGGAGGGAGGTGGGGAGGGTACAAGACGTGGAGGAGGGAGGTGAGTGGTGGCCAAGACGTGGAGGGAGGGAGGTGTGTGGTGGCCAAGACGTGGAGGAGGGAGGTGTGTGGTGGCCAAGACGTGGAGGAGGGAAGTGAGTGTGGCCAAGATGTGGAGGAAGGAGGTGAGTGTGGCCAAGATGTGGAGGAAGGAGGTCAGTGATGACTAAGACGTGGAGGAAGGAGGTGAGTGGTGGCCAAGACGTGGAGGAGGGAGGTGAGTGGTGGCCAAGACGTGGAGGAGGGAGGTGTGTGGTGGCCAAGACGTGGAGGAGAGAGGTGTAAAAAGACGTGGAGGAGGGAGGTGTGTGGTGGCCAAGACGTGGAGGAGGGAGGTGAGCAGGCTAAGACGTGGGAGGAGGGAGGTGTGGTGGCCAAGACGTGGAGGATGGAGGTGTGTGGTGGCCAAGACGTGGCGGAGTGGAGGTGGTGGCCAAGACGTGGAGGAGGGTGGTAAATGGTGGCCAAGACGTGGAGGAGGGAGGTGTGTAGGCCAAGACGTGGAAGAGGGAGGTGTGTAGGCCAAGACGTGGAGGAGGGAGGTGAGGGAAGCCAAGACGTGGAGGAGGAGGTGTAGGCCAAGACGTGGAGGAGGGAGGTGTGTGGTGGCCAAGACGTGGAGGAGGGAGGTGTGTGGTGGCCAAGACGTGGAGGAGGGAGGTGTGTGGTGGCCAAGACGTGGAGGTAATACTCACAACCTCTTCCTCAATTAAAAATTAGAAATTATTTATTCCAGAAAAATATAAAATAAAGCTGAAATAAATTTAGCATTGATGTATGGTAGAATCAGTACCAGTATAGAGCGAATAACATCAGGTATAAATTAATAAGGTAAAACATTGAGTTATTTAATTGCAAGTAAACACACGAAATGTCACTTATTTAGATGTTTAAAGAACATTAACACCTGGAGATGTTTATATTAGAATGTTGTTGTTTTTTTATATGGCTCTGGATGCATATATTGCGCCCGTCTCTAAGGGTACTTACTGCCTATATAATTTGTATCTGATAAAAGTGAGATATGTAAAGCGGACATAATATAATATGTTAAAGTAAAATCACCAATCACCGTAAAATTAACATAGGAGAAATTGGATCATATAGTAGATAATTTATTTCTTATATCTACGGCAACACCTGAGTTATATTGGAAATGGAAAACGAGATATATTTTAGAGATTAATTAAACCAGGCTACACTCAGCAGAGATGACTATAGGAAAATATTGACCTATGAATTACTTAATATAACAGAGATGTATACATACGAGTGCCTGTACTGTACACTACCATATGCTAAGTTTATATTCAGTGCCATCATAGTAAACACAGAACCGTGTAAAAAGACTAAAATTCAGACATGACACAAACAAGTATATCCCTTTTACATCCATTTGTCTGTCTCATACACCAGTGTGTCATTCGCCGGTGTCACAAGTTATAACTTTGGGGTAACAATAAGGTAATTTACTTTGTTCCTGAGTTTGACGCCACACATTACAGTACAGCTGGAGGTCTGCCTCACACACACACTGAGAGTGAGGGTTATTATTGTTTTAAATGGTCAAAGAATAATGAAAACTAAATAAAGGGCAAAGGTAACATAAAGAGTGAGTAATACAGGCAATAATGGGATAGACACGAAGAGATTACAGAAAACATGAAAAAGATATATTTATGTATCTACATAAAGCAGACCTAAAAAGCAGTTAGTTTTAAATATAATTACATTTTTATTTATATAATCTCGTTTTATTAATTTTAGTACATGATAATAATTGCGGTGTCATAAAAGTTCTTCATGTTTTCTTCATATTTTACCTAATATTAGAATTCTCACTGATGTCACAGTCCAGAATTACAGAGCATTATGTGTCAGACAGCAAAAACTTAATAATGTTGTCTGTACACAGCTTAGTTTACCCTCCCTCTTTTTGTAAGACCTTGACCGTGCAGCGTAATATTTAAATAATGTTATATGCTAAAAATAGACCAGACGAGACTTACCATAATATTCTCCAAAAACAGAAGTAAATGTATTCTTGACTGGCACAGCATAACAAAAAATGTGTGTAATTTTGGGGGTAAAATAAATTCCCTTACATTCATATGAAACTTTCGGTAACAACTATTTAGGAAAGTCTTCGAGGTAGTAGATAATGACGAAAATTACGATGTTATTTACTTAGACATTAGCAAAGCATTTGAGAGAGTACCGCATCAGAGGCTTCTGAGAAAAATTAAGGCTCATGGTATCGAGGGGAAAGTTTTAAATTGGATAAAATCATGGCTCACCGATAGAACGTAGAGGGTCAGCTTAGATGGTGTTAAATCTGAGTGGGGCTGTGTAACCACTCGACGTCACGCACTTATCTTCGGGTGATATGTACTCGAGGGAAAATGGTAAACCCGCACGAAGTCATGCACGAATATTATTTATCATCATGGGTAAAAAAAAGTAAAAAAGCTGTGAGTTATTTGACGTCATGCATTACTCTTATATACAGTATATGACCGGGAATAATGAACCCAAAGACAAATGTTAGAAGCTACATTACGTCAGGCGCTATTATTTTATGTATTACCAACAATATAACCAAATAGGTAACAGTCAGTCATTAAACATGCAAGTACTACCGCCTGGAAAGATATTGGAGGCATAATGTGTTGTGTAATGGTAGACCCTGCTGCCATATGGCATCACAAAAATTGTGACCAAGTCCCAGGTTGCTGATCTGGCTTTCTGCCTCATTTACACACAATTGCAGGGTCTCAATTGTTTCTCTTACTTCGACAACACAACATAAATAACATTTCTCACTCTTGATTTTGTTTTCGGTTCATTTTCTATTATTTTTATGTTTTTGCTGGGCTAATCTCCATTGAAAATATTTACAAGACGCCATCCAAAACTCCTCAGAAAATATCATGAAAAATTAAAACATGTACAACAGCTAGCGAATACACACTGTCATGCACTATGCATTATACGTGACCAAATGATGTAAAAACCAAGCGAGATTCTGTAGGTCCGTAAGTCGACATTCACTACAGGACTACAGGACTACAGTATATATATATATATATATATATATATATATGTATATATATATATATATATATATATATATTTTAATTTCTATGTCATATTATCAAAGTTTTTAATCATGTTTTATTGATTTTACCCTTTATTTATAAACATCGTTATTTATTCAAATCTTGCTATTAACATATTACCATGTTACTATGAATAGCCTAAGTTTGAATGTGTAAATGGCAGTGTTTATTGTATTCTATGTAGCTGCCGTAATTGTAATTATGTAGGTCAGACAGGAAAACACTGCAGCTCAGAATCAAACAACATAAGTATAATATTAGAACTGCATCTGAAAGCAGTGCCTTGTTCGTTCATGTTAGGAATAATAATCACCCCATTGCTTGGGAAAAAAGCTTAGAAGTATTCAAATCATCTTGTGTCACAGAAAGACTTCTGGTTGAAGTTAGTTTGATTAAGGAATTAAAATCAATAAACCTTAGTGATGGTCAGTTCAAAACTGATAATATGTTACATAAATTTATTTGTCAGTGGCCCAAGGTTAAAACTGCTTTGAAAACCTTTGATCTTGATGTATGACAGTTATTTTGTGGGTCCCTTTTTTCTGACCTGACCTGTCTAGTCACGTCACCACCCTTCTCTAAAGCTCCTCTACGGTTGTGTTGGTGTGGGGATTAGTGGATGTCATCATTATGACCTGACCTCATGTTTTTAGGTCACCCTGTATATTTAAGTCTCTCTCTGTCCATGTAATCTAGTTGCCTCTGAAGATGTCTTGAATAAAGACGAAAGCTAAGGTACTCCGTTGTTTCCATTTTCCCGTGTGATTTTATCAAGATTTATCTTATCCACGTTTTCATTGTGGATTTACATGAAATATATATATATATATATATATATATATATATATATATATATATATATATATATATATATATATATATATATATATATATATATATATATATATATATATATATATATATATATATACTTTATGATGAATTAGTTAATACAATATATACCTGTAATATATATTTAGGTCTATTTTCAAGACATTACACTTAATAATACGAATTTTCTCAACACTTTAAAGTTTCCTAATTATCTAACGAATAATAATAATAATAATAATAATAATAATAATAATAATAATCGAGACAAGTTGATAACGTTCACATTGAAATTATTTTCTATTTTCAACATTTGTTTTATATACTTTGAGAATACTTCGTCATATATGAGTGTAAAAGTCTATTATGTTTTAACCTGCTAGAGTGGTGAAGCAAGGCTCTAGGCACAGTAATAAGTGACGAATTTACAGTGAAACCTAACGGACTGTTCTCTCCATGTCGTCCGTTAGATGGCCGTCCTCACATCTAACGGACACTTGATATAACAGACATTCCTACACAGAGTCCGTTGAATAGAGGTTTCACTATACATATATCCTAAATTATATATCAAGCATAATTTACATATGAGGATATTAAACAGTAAATAATATAAATTTGCATATATCAAACTACACCAAAAATAATAATTAACACAATCTATATTAACTAACACATTTACACAAACTATATTAATTAACATATATTTACCATATTTTAACTCCAACAAGAAACCTTAATACTTATAACTATTAATCTTACGTTAATTAAAAACACCTGGTACCTGTGTTAATAATTTTAAACCATGTGTATCGATTATTTCCAGGGTTTTTTTTTGTTTACCTGAACTTTTGAGATAAATTTTTATGTAAACTACGAAAACAAAATAAACAAGTCATGGATACAAACAGCGAAAATACCGAAAAGTCATGACGTAGTGACTTTTTTGTTTACGTTGTAAGTAGATAATTATAATTGGATAGATAAATATATATATAAGTAGATATATGAGTTGATAGAAAGATATATACAAGCAGATAGACAAAAACATATAAATAGATAAATAAAAAGTGATGGAAAAGTTATTTACTATTTTGTCTTTGTTTTTATATACATATACTCAATTTATATACATTACCTATATGGAACTCAATGCTACATAATGCCGATGGTCTTCTGTTTGTATTAGTATTTTCGTGGGTATTTTTGCTTTTGTTATTATTGTATCTGAGGTATAATTTTTGTTTGGGATTTTTTTTTAATATCAGAACATTTTTAAGGCATTGTCGCTTTTATTCACTCTGTATGTATGGGCATTTTTTGTATGTATGGATGTTTTTATTTCTGTTTGGTTAATAATTCAGTATGTATGGAGTTTTTATTTACAGTGGTAATTTTTTCATATTTGTTCCTATGTTGATTTGATCATTTTTTTTGTTTTTAGATTATTCACAATATAGAGTCTCTCACCTAGTGTGTCGTGTCGTGTGAGGCATTAGACTACAAAGGACCTGTATCACACACTACCATTGAATTAAACTTTTACCAGATTCATTTATACAATAATATAAACATCTACAGGATTCTCATGTAGTGGGGAAATGACATTATAGACACTTACAAGAATCACTAGTGAGTATTAAGTGATTCTCTTTCTAGATACTCAAGTGGGGAAAATGGCAGAACTGTCGACACTAGAATAGCCTATGGGATTTTGAATCGATAGACATACCGAGTCCTCAGGTAGTAAACTATCGTACCTGAAGAAAGTGTACTAACTCCTGTACACTAGAACTATCAAAATATCATCTTATCACCTTCACGTAGACATCTGGAGTTATTTATTGTCTCTTAAGGTATTCTGAAAATTATTGCCGTAGGAAGTCTTAAATTGGATAACTAACTCGTACCACAAGCAATCAAGCCGCAGGGAGATGGTTTGATATCTTATACTTTCTTTCTGTACTAGCCTGCAACTACCATCACTACCACTATCATCAACACTACTACTACCACCATCGATACCATATTCACTAGCACCAAAAATACTACCATCACCACCGACACCATACCTACCACCAGCATAAATATCACTATCACCACCGACACCATACCTACCACTATCATCATCAAGTATTGTTTACTATGACTGGTTATCCCAAACTGTAAACAAGACGAAGATAACAAAAAACATGTTATCTTGGCCGTGTTATCAATCTGTGTTATCTTGGTAGCATTTAAAGGATAACCATTAACTCCCAAGTTTCAATTCCCTGTTTTAAATATTTTACGAACTTGAAAAACAAAATCTAGTTATCGTGGCAATTGATGAGGATAACCGTAGACTTGTGTTAACTTAGCGGTACTGCCAATTCGGGTTTAATTCGCCATATATAAATTTCTATAGTTTTCGGTATATCTATATAATTAATTTAGGTTTTTAACCATCTATATAATTACCCCATTCATTATATAAGAGGGATATATTTTTGTATTATTGTAGGTATATTTCCAGCGCTCATAATATAGACGGGATATATTATAATTGACGTTATATTAGCTGTATTTATGAGCTATATTAGGAGGAAACTCGAAAGGCAGTTTGATGAGACAAAAAAATAGCTGATTTTGTTTTCATTAGCCTCTAGGTATTTAAATGGAATTTTTAGTTCCCACTTAAGGAGATGGAAAAGATTAATTCGTTTTCCATTATCGCCTGTAATTAATATCAATACGTAACACCACTTTAAAAAAAATTACTCTGATGTTCATATAAAAAATAACCTAAACTTTGAATTAAGGTATAGCAAAAATCATCTTAGGTTATACGTAAATATACTTAAATCGGGTCATATCTATAATCTGTCTATAAATATTCCCTAAATATACCTAAGCCAACCTCATCCTTAAAGTTACAACTCAAAATATGTCTCAAGTTTGACCTAGTAACACCTCAAGGACAGCTGAAGACAACACAAGGGAAGACGATAAAAACTTCTCGTGGTTGAAATAATTACTTGAAGTGAGGGAGTCCGGCCAAGAGAGACATAA
>NW_024755367.1:0-8374 GCF_018991925.1 Homarus americanus
GTGAAGATTATGAAGTGAGATGTAGTGAGGATTGTGAAGTGAGATGTAGTGAAGATTGTGAAGTGAGATGTAGTGAAGATTGTGAAGTGAGATGTAGTGAAAATTGTGAAGTGAGATGTAGTGAAGATTGAGAAGTGAGATGTGGTGAAGATTGTGAAGTGAGATGTAGTGAAGATTGTGAAGTGAGATGTAGTGAAGATTGTGAAGTGAGATGTAGTGTAGATTGTGAAGTGAGATGTAGTGAAGATTGTGAAGTAAGATGTGGTAAAGATTGTGAAGTAAGATGTGGTAAAGATTGTGAAGTGAGATGTAGTGAAGATTGTGAAGTGAGATGTAGTGAAGATTGTGAAGTGAGATGTAGTGAAGATTGTGAAGTGAGATGTAGTGAAGATTGTGAAGTGAGATGTAGTGAAGATTGTGGAGTGAAATGTAGTGAAGATTGTGAAGTGAGATGTAGTGAAGATTGTGAAATAGATTATAAAATGAAGCTGTAATGGTAAGGTTCGCGAACTTTGGTTATTCTGTAGTGTATCCGTGTCTTGTTAACGTGGAACCAACATGGCGGTGGTTCTCAATATAGATGCGTTATTTTGCCGGGAATTTCTGTCAAAACGAAATATGAATCAACCATATTTAGCCTAAATTAACCAAGCGGCTTTATTATATATTCTAAGATTTTAAGTTGGATAGATTAGATCAGGTTAGGTTAAGTCAGGTTGGGTTATGTTAGGTTAATTTTGTTAATTTTGCCACTTAGAGGCTAGTTTATTGTGCCCCCCATACTCATCCTGTGAGCTGTAGCGCAAAGAGATTACAAAGTGGTGTTAGATGAGGTAGGTGGTTAAGTTAAGTTTCAATAGGTTAGGTTAGATTACATCAGGTTGGGTTAAGTTAGGTTTGGTAGGTAATAAGTAGATAGGTTACGGTCGGTAGGTGGGAAAGTTAGGTTTGATTAGGTTAGCTTATGTCAGACAGGGAGGTTAGGTTCGATTATGTCAGGTTAGGTTAGATTACGTCAGGTTAGGTTAGATTACGTCAGGTTAGGTTAGATTATGTCAGGTTAGGTTCGATTATGTCAGGTTAGGTTCGATTATGTCAGGTTAGGTTAGATTACGTCAGGTTATTTTAGATTACGTCAGGTTAGGTTAGATTATGTCAGGTTAGGTTAGATTATGTCAGGTTAGGTTAGATTATGTCAGGTTAGGTTAGATTATGTCAGGTTAGGTTAGATTATGTCAGGTTAGGTTAGATTATGTCAGGTTAGGTTTGATTACGTCAGGTTAGGTTAGATTATGTCAGGTTAGGTTAGATTATGTCAGGTTAGGTTAGATTATGTCAGGTTAGGTTAGATTATGTCAGGTTAGGTTAGATTATGTCAGGTTAGGTAAGTAGGTGGAGGTGGGGAAAAAAGGTTAGGTTAGGTCGGCAGGTTTTAGTGTAGGAACTTAAGTAATCCCGTAAAAATTTCATGTTAATTTTTGACACCATACATCGTAATAATCCTTATAAACTATGTTAAGGAACTGTGGTGTAATTTTTTCTGAACGGTTTATTATAAGTTTTATGCCATTAAAGAAGTTTTATCAATGAGCGGCGTAATGAACCACAGACGTATTACCATTAAGTCCTAATTAACTTAAAACATGACTAATAACCTATGAACATGTAGTATTATATGATTACAATTTAACATAATATATTATGAATGCTGTTATAATATCTTAAGTGTGTTACAAACATGGCTGCTCATATATGCCATCCTGTCTCTGGCAAAGAAGAGATTGCAGTAAGTAAAATTATTTGCTAAAGACAAATACTGGAAATTAAACATATACTTATTACCATTATCTGAAAAGCTTAGAACCACCGTTTTATATTTATTAAAAGTTTGTAGTGTTATACATCATGTGTACACAAGTCACAAGTTATTATTTACGACATTGCTTCAGTCCTCGTCATCAGAGTCTTCTGTATACAACAGATTCCTTCACCTTGTTTAGGCATTTCTCATCATCTGCTTGACAGTTACACATCTCGGTGCATGCCATGCTATTCTTTCTGATTCTTTCCGTATGAACATGACAATGATCCACATTTCCTGACGCCACATCCACATTTAACAAGTTCTGTGATTGCTTCTGGAGCTGGTGGTTGGTCTGATATTACTAGTATGAAACAGTCATTGTCAATCTTCCACCCATGCTCTAATTGTGAAAGCATTTCACTGTCTGCATCACAAGACCACAGAAGAGCTTGATACCTTCCTCTCAATATATGATACTTTAGAGTTGCTGCAGTCGCTGGTAGTTCTCCAGCTTCTGCCTGCGTTATCTTGAAGAGATGCCATCTAAGTTTTGACAGTTTAGTGAAAGTCATTCGTGGACAGTAGAGCTTAAATACAAATTCCTCTAGACCAATATACATGTCTCCTGGAGGGCATTTGGTCTACTCAGCATCTTGAATGCATCTAGGACTTTTGTGTTAGATTTCATCAAAGTGCTCCAACATGCTTTCTTTCCTTTGCCAACAAATTTTCCAATGCAGTCAGATCCTGTGAAGGCATGGAAACCTGTAAAGCTCTCTGCCCAATGTGTTGTCGCTCACCAGTTCCTGTTATCATACTTGTATTTTCTCCAAGTTGAGGCTGTTTTAATATGCCAAACACATCAGTGTCTGGTGACTTGACATGTACAGTGCTGCCCTTCTGTGATGCATATACTGTATGTCCTGCTTAAGTTCTATAACTTGTGATAGCAATTTGATGGTTGAAGTCTTATTTGCTGCTTTCCACGACAGTAGATTAACCTTGGACAACTTTTCCCAGATGCTCAATGGACCAACAATACGTTCCTTGACAAAATTTTCATAATTTTGTCTTCCAACTTCATATGCACATAGATTGTCATATTTGGCATTTTCTGGCATTACAGCTCCAGTTACCAAGTTTATAAGAGCATCATTTTCCTGGGATTACAGTCACCAATAACATTGTGTAGCTTCTGTACATCAGCATATTGACAGCTGACAATAGCTGTAGAGAGCTCCTGGTGTTCTGTTCTTTTGTAATCTTTATGAGTTTGATATTTTATGTAATGAACTTAATTTGAAAACCCAAATGGTAGTATATGATCTTTTATCACCTTAGACACTCTGTGCGTCATGCCTCTCAAGTGATTTTTTCTCTTACTTCTCTGGACAAATACGACCTTTTATCTATTTAAATATCACCATATATTTTCTTAATCTACAGGTGCCAAGGTTTAAATGACGGATGGTGTTAAAAATTAACCTGAAATTTTTACGTGACCACATATTGTCTTGTTGAGTTTCTGAGAGAACTTCACGGCTAAATAGCGCCTCTGTATTGATAGCCGGTACATGTCGTAATATCCACCGCTCATAGTTAAATCTTTATGTCCGTTTATTTTGTCCTTATTTAAGTATCAAAGAGTGTTTTCATTTTTAAGTATCTTAAGTATCTTTTTTCCCCACTCCTAAGTATCTAAGTATGATTTATTTTCATTTTTAAGTAACTAACCATATTTTTGTTTTCATTATAAAATGTGATTGATATAGACAACAGAAGTAAATATCAGCTGGAGGTCGTAAACGAAGCTGATGTGAAGTATTTTGACTCACTGTTCCCAAGAACTAATTGCTTCACTGGTTTATACCGAAGAAATAAAACCGTCAACGACCCATCCGATTCAAATGTGTCTTAGGCGATACAGGGTGTTTATGCGTCACTCTGATACCAAGAATGACTTTGTGTACTGTGGTGAAGCTGAGGGTAGGATAGGGTTGGGTTGGGTTGGGATGGGTTGGGATGGGTTAGGATTACGCATGTGTGGGTATATTCTGTCGCATTTTATAGGTATCTTGCGTCTTTCTCATTATTCCTTCTTTATCTTGAGTATCTGTGCCTATTAATACACCACCTCGCAGGATAGTGGAAGAGGAATGGATAGTAACGACATAATATTCTTCTTACATATACCTTAGCTTGATTACAGGTAACATCAGGTAGAAGTTACATGACTCTTAAGAGTTTTCCTCGACTTGGCTGATTCAACTGTAAGACTTGCTGTATTTATCCTTATTAAAATCCTCCACCTGTAAGACCATCCACTTGTAAGACCATCCACTTGTAAGACCCTCCACCTGTAAGACCCTCCACTTGTAAGACTCTCCACTTGTAAAACCCTTTAGAGATTTGAAATACCTTCTCGTCTTGGCTCCACTAGTACTGTACACACCCTCTCTAGCCTTAGTTTACAGTAATGTTGAAGTATATAATGAAGACTCACAGCTCATGGGTTAGAAAAACAAAAGATGCTTGTTTTATTTATTTATTTATTTATTTATTTATTTATAGTTTATTTTAGAATCCCCGAAAGTTAGAACAAAATGGCTGACGGGACTCACAAGCGGGCGGCGTTTACAGTATGGACCAAGAGTAAAAAATAAATGAAAATAAAATAAATAAATCGTAAATTAGTGCATTGTTTCTCCAGGGGTAATTATAGAAGTACAAATGTTCTCCAGCAGTGGGTAACGATCATAGTCACGTATAGAGCTTCCGACGCAGGTAGATTGATATAGATGCATTACCTTGAGTTAGTGGGTTACAGGGGCTTCTTACACGATAATATTAAAGGTGTTTTTTCCTTCTGTTTGTGGCACTTGAGGTGTTTAGGTTAGGTTTAATTAAAATGGTTTAGTTATAATAGTTATATTACGATAAGTTAAGTTGAATTTAGAACTTTTGATTTACATATATCGTGTTTTAGAAGGATTTGTTAGCTAATAAGTTTAATTTGGATAAGTTTGGTTTAATTTAGATCATTTGATTTTACAAGGTCGTATTATAATGACTGGGAACCATATAGAAACCTGTTAGAGAAGTAAATATTTCTACGGCGGTGAATGAGTAAGTCAATAAGTGGTGTATAGAGCTGCTGACGCAACTTAAACGGTATATACTGTACATTATATGTTATCAGAGCTTTCCTGTTGTACGTAACCGCCTCCGTCAAAGTGTCTTACTGGCTCATGTGAAGATTAGCCTCTAGTTTATTTAACCTCAAGATTAACTACACTGGCACTGCCTGACCTGACCTGACCTGACCTGACCTACCCTACCCTACCCTAACCTAACCTAACCTAACTTAATCTAACCTAAGTTAATTTCCCAGGTAGCGTTAGGTTAATCATTAGTTGAAATAAGCTGGGAGGGTTAATCTTCAGGTAATCTATCTTAATTAACAATTTTGGTCAGGTGAGGCCTTCCTTACCTTACTCGAGAGCAGGAGGAGGAGGACTTGCTAACATCTACAGATCATCGTCAACCAAGGCAGATATTGAATACCTTTTGTTTACCTTCGTGGCTTAAGAACACATCTTAACACCATAAGACTATTCGCCTCAATCCAATAATACAGTAATTGATTATTGTATTCTAATAAAATTTACGGTGTCCGTGTATCTTGTGAACCAGATTTATTGTTTGACCTTAGTGAATGAGAAACTGGCTGAGGTGTATTGTGGTAAACATCCTTAAGAGCAGCTCTGTGTGTTCTTACGACCTCAAAGTAACACAAAAGGTAGCCAATATCTACCCTTGGTCAGTCACTTTATGTAGATGTCAATTGTGTCATTTCTCTAGACTTAGTGCCCCCTGGAGGAGAAAGTAAATACAATGTTGATTTATTATGGTCACAACACACGCTATTAGATTAATTTTTCCTATTTAACTAAATAATTAACACTATGTAGCTAACTAATTATATGACTCAAAGATGGTAACCAATATGGCGTCAATATTGTTCACATACTCTATGATAAATAGTGTAGGTTATGTATATAAGCTACTGTGCCGAGTAGCAACCCTGTATATAAGCTACTGTGCCGAGTAGCATTATATATATCATCGCGTGCTTAACCCTTGCGTTATGTGGCAGCATTGCGAGGCTGCCATGGCAGGCGGCGCCTCCAGTCTGACTTTAATATTAACAGGCGTGCGCCAGCTTACGCGGAGTCACCGCGCCAGCTCTCTCATCCTGTAAACAGACTTCAGTGTTGCAGTGTTTCTACCCATCCGCACGTTCTTTGGGGAACACCTTACTGTGGCGCAGTGCCTAGGATCTGTGGACTTACAAAGTGTGTGAACGGTGCCGAGACAGTTACGTCTGCCGGTGATGCGCGTCATGCTCGTCGACTCATAGTGTGTTGTGTTGTGTTGCGCTGTGTTTCGCCGCGATGTGCAGTGTTGCTCCGTCACAGTGCGTTTTAGTGACGGTAGCAGTGTTAGTGTCAGTGTATTAGTGTGTGTCTAGAGCTGAGAGTTGAGCATTGGCCTGTTTTTGGTGGTACCCACGGAGCACGCAGGCGTACACCCTTCTCGTGTGACATCCCGGGTGATACTGATGGTCTCACTCCCGCCGCGTCTCCAGCCACCGGCATTAAGGCCACCACGAACCAATCTCTCAGACACACACGCACGCACTCGCTCACGGACAGAACAGTGGACTATATGCGTGATCTCTGCACTGTTTATGTCATATATACAGTCAACCCTCACTTTACGCGGTTAATGTAACCCACAGGGTACCGCGGAAAGTGAATAACATAACATATGGGATTAAATGAAATAGAGACCAGCTGACCCCCAAACTCCACTTTTTCCAACACAATACTTATGTTCTAGTAAAAATAACATCTTAATTTTATGATGGTACATGCACACAATTAATACTTAAGAGAAATAGAGAAATACATGGACCAAGTTAATGTCCATTCAAATAATGGACACGACTCCCTCCCCCTCTTCTCACACTACACTGCTGGCTCTTCCCTCTGAGAAATTTTTGGGGGAAAACCAGGTATAGTAATAAATAATACCTCAAACTAAAGTTAGGATAATATAATTGACATTGCTGGATTCCTTGTAAGACCAGGAATATTTTGAATATAAATGTCATATATTTTTCACAAAAAATAACATATTTACTCAGATTAAACATTTTATCTAAAATTTGTATGTCTAATGCAAAATATATGATGTTTATATTCAAAATGATCACCAAATTGTAAGAATTCCAGCAATGTAAATTATATTCTGGCCGGGTAATTTGTATGAATTTTATGAGCTAAAACAAATATCTTCAGTTAATAATAAAAAAAAATATTCTTCACGACACTATCTGTCAATCAAAGTAACCCCACCTTGCCTCCCCCCCTCTTCCAACCGCGCGGTCAGTCCCAACCCTCCCCCCTACCCCCCACCACTCCTCCCTTCAGGAGAAAGAGTGGGTGAAAAAATAAATTTTAACATTTTGTATTAAATAATACCTCAGATTAAAGTTAGGATAATATAATTGACATTGCTGGATTCCTTGTAAGACCAGGAATATTTTGAATATAAATGTCATATTTTGCACAAAAGATAACATACTTACTCAAGAGTAAACATTATATCTAAAAATTTTATGTCTAATGCAAAATATATGATGTTTATATTCAAAATGATCATCAAATTGTAAGAATTCCAGCAATGTAAATTATATTCTGGCCGGGTAATTTGTATGAATTTTATGAGCTAAAATAAAAATCTTCAGTTAATAAAAAAAAATATTCTTCACACGGTAACAGATGGTCGGTCGCCGGTCCCTCCCTCCCTCCCCCCACCCCCCACCAACGTCCCTACTAGATAAATGTGTGGGAATACCAGACTGTTTACCTTTTTAGTAATAAATAATAAATCAGACTAAAGTTAGGATAATATAATTGACATTGCTGGATTCCTTGTAAGACCAGGAATATTTTGAATATAAATATCATATATTTTGCACAAAAGATAACATATTTACTCAAGAGTAAACATTATATCTAAAATTTGTATGTCTAATGCAAAATCTATGATGTTTATATTCAAAATGATCATCAAGTTGTAAGAATTCCAGCAATGTAAATTATATTCTGGCCGGATAATTTGTATGAATTTTATGAGCTAAATAAACAAATTATACTTCACCATGTAAAGGGGTACACCCACCGCGGAATGTGAGCATCCTGGGTTCTGGCAGGGCACGGCATAAACGTGGAAACGCGGAATGTGGGACAGCGTAAAGTGAGGGTTGACTGTATGTGGTTCGAGCTGTTGAGGCGCCACTTTATATACTAAACAGTGCAGGCCACGCACACACAAAGATGGAAGGTAAGAAGGGAAAACGTCAAGATGGGAGACACGACTCCCCACCACCTTCTCCTCCACCGGGCGCAGACTATCATCCTCCACCTCCAGTGACGGACATTGCCACAATTCTGAGGTGGATGGACGACCGGGACGAGAGACGTAGAGAGATGGAACTTCAGA
>NW_024755368.1:0-40024 GCF_018991925.1 Homarus americanus
AAAACTACAGACCGATCAGCATACTAGAAGTCTTAGGCAAAACTTTTGAAAGACTATACAACACCCGCCTCAGATACCACCTTGAAGATGAACAACTACTGTCCTACAAGCAGTTCAGCTTCAGAGCACACCACTCAACTCAAGACGCACTCAATATAATCACAAACTACCTCCACATGAACAAAGGTGCATACAAGATAGCACTCATTACAAAAGACGTACAAAAAGCCTTCGACACAGTTTGGCACGATGGACTAAAGTACAAGATATGCACCAATTTTAACCTCCCTCATAAATCACAACAATTACTATGTAACTTCCTAACAGACAGAAAAATGAGGATAAAATTCACACCTGCCTACTCTGACCACTTCACACTGCATGCAGGAGTCCCACAAGGATCAGTCCTGTCCCCAACACTATACATTCTCTACACAAATGACTTACCCGATCCTTTACACATCGACTCTCTGACAATACAGTACGCCGACGATGTAACCCAACTAGTCAGACACAGAACTCTTGATCACCTAACGGACAAAGCACACAGGGAACTCGAACAAGTTACACAATGGGAACTCCGATGGCGAATACAAACCAACCCGAACAAAGCACAAATCACCTACTTCGGCACCAAAAGACGACAACCACGTCACATTTACCTAAACCCCTACATCGCCTACCCTTCACCTATAACTGTCAAACGAACCAACACAATCCTAGGAGTCACATTCAACGACACCCTCACCATGACACCACACACCAATATGAAGGCTTTGATCGCAAACAAAACACTCGGGAATATATACAGATTCAGAACCGCATCAATCAAAACCAAAACACACCTATTCAAAGCCCTCATACGCCCACTATTGACTTATGCACCTAACACACTCCAGCTAGCACCACCATCAATCGTCAAGAAACTTCAAGTCATACAAAACAAAGCACTAAGATTCATCCATAACACACACTGGTCATCCTTCACCCGAAATAGTTATCTACATGAACTCAGCTCCCTCCCCCCACTTAACATCTACTGGAGACTACTAGGTGACAAACAAATAGAATCTCTCCTCACTACTTACCCTCAATGGCAGGAATATTTCGACAACATCATACTCCCACGCAGATTCAGAGACAGAAATCCCTCCATACTAAACAGACCAAACACTCCCCTCCCACCTCCCTTATATTAATAACTTCCCTATAACCACACCAAACTATCTCTCCCCAAATTAAATCTAACCTCTCCCTAACCCTCACCCAACTATTCCCACCCAACTAATCCAATTCAACCTAACCTAATAGCCTAACCTCTCCTCAGCCCACACCCAACGACTCCCACCTAACCTAACTCAATCAACCTAACTTAAGCTTAACCTAACCTCTTCTCAACCCCACACCCAATGATTCCCACCTAACCTAACCTTACCTGACCTGACCAATTCCCTTTCCCCCCCCCCTCACTCCAAACCCCACGCCACTCTCAAACTCAAGACCAATCCGACAAAAAAAAAAAAAAAAACTAACCCACTCAACCTGCACTCACTCCCCCACCCCAAAAAAAAAAAAAACCCTAACAATCCCCCCAAAATAAAAACCTAACATACCCAGCCGTTACTAGCAATCCCACACAAAATAAAAAATTACCATTCTACCATTAACTAACCACACCCTATCACTCCTCCCAAAACAAATACCTAACTTACCCATCCCATACTAACTCAGATGACATGTACGTTTCCCTTAGCCAATAAGGTCGGTGAGAGTTCCACAATGCCTGTACGCAAGGCCTCTCCCTCAAGGCCGGAGAGGTGTACCTTATAAAAACGGCACCAACTGCAGACGACATTGAACGCCTCTCTCGGCCAATAAGGTCGGGGAGGGGTGCAATGTACCTGTACACAAACCCTCTCCCTCAAGAATGGGGCCAGAACTCACAATACCTGCAAGAAAGAGAGAATGCAATAATTAACCCAACTCTGCCAACCACTAACAAAACCTACAATCCTCCCAAAAGAAAAACTTAACCCACCCAACCTTACTCACAATCCTCTCAATCCTCCCAAAAGAAAAACTTAACCCACCCAACCTTACTCACAACCCCTCTTATACCTACAATCCTCCCAAAATAAAAACTTAATATACCCGACCTTTCTAACAAGCCCCTTTGACCCTCCTAATAAAAATAAATAAATAAATAAATAAAATAAATAAATAAATAAATAAAAACATATGACGCAATACAACTATTCATTAGCAACACAAAACATATCATTCCTAAGAAATCCTACCATACCATAAATTAACCCAAGAACCTCCAAAGCCCCCCTTTCCCCCTTTCGCCTCCCTTCTCCTCTCCTCTCCTCCCCCCTCCTCCCGACAACCGAACCATACCTGACCTTATAACATTATCCTAACCCTCCCTCTCTCCCCTTACATTTACATGCAAACACATACACACTCACACAACAACCCCCCTTAAGCAATTTTAATTCACCTTAAATTAACATACAACCGCCACCCCCATCAATCCCCAAACACAAACTCCCCCCCTCCCTCAACCAATCTCCAAACACAACATCCCCCCCCCGCCAGACAAAGCCACCTTACCAAAATCGACCTAACTCAAGACTGAAACCTAACAACCTATATCTCACTCTCATCTCCGTTCACAATTTGACATAGCTCAAATCTGCCTCCTGCCATTACTAAACAACTCTCCTACGATACACTCATCCTTCCTCACTACGAATACTTTGACATTTCAAACTCAAAGATTCAAAACTCTTCCTCCAACTCTCTCCATTTCTCTCTGACATAGCTAAAAGACCCACAACTCTCAGAACCTAATCAAACATACCCAACGTCTGTGACATCCAATTCTTAATAAAATTGACCTAACCCTAGACTGAAACCACTCAACCTATATCTCATTCTAGTATCCGTTCACAATTTGACAAAAAAGCTCAAATCTGTCTGCTGCTATTACTAAAAACTCTCCTACGATACGCTCATCCTTCCTTACTATGAATACTTTGACATTTCAAGCTCAAAGATTCAAAAACCCTTCCTCCAACTCGCTCCGTTCCTCTTTGACATAGCTCAAAGACTTTACCTTCATCTTTCTCCAAACAACCCTACGACTAGCAAAATTTCCATATCTTCACCTTCTCTGTTTACTTTGATCGTGAGCTGCCTGTGCGTCCGTCCACCTGCGTTTCTCGGCTTGCGCCGCCGCCGTGGCGGGGCGGTTCTTCCTACGCTTACCGACACTGCCCGAGCTAAGACGACAATCAGAACACCCGCGTTGGCCCTTTGCCTGCCCGGACCTGCTCCCGCCCTCCCTCTGCCTCGTCCTGACTGTAGTTGTTGCACCCTCAGGGCTTTTTGCCACCCCCTCACGCAAGCGGTGTTTAGCCACTGCACCTGTTCTCTCCTTCTAAAATTCACTTCCATCCTCCCTTTATTCTTCCTCTGAACCTCCTTCCCCCCTGTCACTAGCATTTTTCTAGTTCTAGTTCTCGCGATTACGCATTGGAGCCAGGACCACCACAGAGAGCAGACACGCAGAGCGACGGGGAAGCCGGAGATCAAACGGACATAGCTGATTCGCTAGTTCTGGGACCTCTCCCACCTTCCCACCAACCTTGGAAATCACAAGCACCTGACTCCATTCTCCAACTGACAATTCTGTTGATTCAATCGACACATTGAGCCTCTCCTACAGTATCGGACCTCCCTTAGGAACCCCGAATGCTGCTGAGGGGCTTGGTGTGAAGAAAGAGTCAGCAGTAAGTTTTCAGACCTTTTTCTACCACTCTAACCTTTATCTTCCGTGCCGTGAAAGGACCTATTCCCCTGTCAGTTGACGTACAGGGGAGTATTCGTCTGGAAACGCCCTCTGTCCCCACACCTCGCTAGTGCGTGTTTGTGTGAAGGGCGGGGGGTCAGCACAGCCTGCCGATTCGCCTGGGGACCTCTGTGATAGTGCAGGGCCTCCCCTACGTGAGGGGCGCAGGAAATTAGGGACAATTTGTTAGGGGAGATCTCCATAAATCTCCAATTCAAACAGTTAACATGCCTTCAATTAAACTCAAAGTGGACCGTACCATTTTTTTTTATTTTTTTTTAGGTTAAGGTGGGGAAAGGATGGAAGGCATGCTGGGGCTCAAGGCACAGCCAGACATGAGGGATGGAGAAGTCACAACATATAGTCGTGGGGGGAAAGGTTGGAAAAGAAGTTTAATGAGTTAAACAGAGGGGGACGACACCCCTTGTTTTACATATTACAGAGTTTGTTGGCTAACTAAGCTAACCTAGGATTTAGAATGAGGTTGCACAATGGTTATTTTAGTAGACAATGACTAGATTGATTTTACAATTACAAGTTTATTAACATCTTATACTGTATTACGTTATGGACTCACTCGATTTTGACTTGTTAAATGTGAATTTATATCATCTAAGTTTTAATCTAAGGTGGATCACTGTGGCGGACATAGATGGATCGCGGGTTGGGTTGTTGTAGTGTGGGCAGACTCCGGGGCCACCAGGCGTGGGGTCTCCCTCCGTTGATGTCTTCCCCGCGTAGGTGGTCTGGGCTGTGAGGGTCGTCCAGGAGCTTGTCCCAAACCTTCTTCCCTAGGCGATGGAACCTGAAGTTGAGGGCCTCTGTTTTATTTCTTAGGTGGATGGTTTCCACTGTCTCCTGGTAGGGTGGCGCTTGGCCACTGGCTGACCTCAAACATTTGTTTTGGAAGCTCTGTAGTTGTTGTAGTCTAGTCTTCCCGAGTGTGACGAGTGGTATAGATGGGTACTCCAACACAGGCCTCACCAGCGCCTTGTACAGGTGAACTTGTATCTTCTCAGGCATCAATTTAAAACGTTTTAATTTGGCTGCGGCGACTTTGGCTTTATTTAGTCTGTCCTTCACGTGGGGAATGATGCCCGTCCGAGAAATGATGAGGCCGAGCAACCTGCCTTGTTTAGAGTACTCAATCTCTTCGTCGTCGATCATCAATGGGGCCGGCTTGAATTTGGCTATGGGTATGACCTCAAATTTCGTTTTGTTTGTTTTTATTTTCCATTTATTTTCATACTCCGAGATCTCCTCTATTGCCCGAGCAGTGAGTCGCGCCATCCTTGCCGTGGACCTTCCTGGGCAGGTGACGATCTGTGTTACATCGTCTGCATACATGACGTACTCGCTGCCGACGATTGGGGGTGGCAGGTCAGCCGTGTAGAGTGTGTAAAGGGTTGGTGAGAGACAAGAGCCCTGAGGCACGCCGCTCGATAGTGAGAATTCTTCTCCAAAATGTTCTTGCATCTTAATTTTGGCTCTGCGGTCCGTAATGAAGTTGCACAGCAGGCGAGTCAGATTTTCGGGTAGCCCCAGTTGTATGATCTTATACTGCAGTCCTGCGTGCCAAACTTTGTCAAACGCCTTGCTGACGTCCCTCAGTACTATATTGCACTGTAGGCGGCCAGTCATGGCATTGGCGATCTGCTCGTAGGCCTGAGCTATGGCGGTGGATGTGCCTCGGTACTGGCGGAAGCCGAACTGGCGGGGATTATGCACGTCTTCGTCCTCCAGATACATCCGCAATCGCTTGTTGACTATTTTTTCGAAGATTTTGGCAGGTACCTCTAGCAGCGATATTGGTCGAAAGTTTTCGACTTTGTTTGGAGGCTTCCCTGCTTTTGGTATGAGGCGAATAACGGCGATTTTGAACATCTTAGGGAAGTATCCAGAGGCGAGGCAGGCGTTGCATATATGAGCAAGCCTCTCTATCATGTTGCCGGGGAGTTGAGCCAGGATCTTCTTGTTAATGTGACTTTGACCAGGTGATTTGTTTTTAAACCCTTTTATGACGGCTGACACATCTGCAGGAACAATGCGTTCCGTCAGGTAGCTTCCGTCCACCAGTCTGGTGAAGTCAGTCCGTGGGAGCGGCTGGAGCAGGTGCTGATGGTCCTGCAACTGACCTAAAATGTCCTCCTCAAAGTCCCTGTCGAAGCCCTCGTTTTCCTGTTCACTAATGGTAAAGATCTTTCGTAAATATCGCCGATGTAGTTGTTCTTGGTTTTCTTCCTCGAATATTTTTACGTTGTTTTGGTCGAGCAGGTAAGGGACCGTGCTAGAGGTGGAACCCATCAGTCGCTTGATCCCTTTCCAGAATGCAGCAGAATCGCGGTAATTGTTGGCTGCCTCCCACACCAAGGCGGCCCACTTTTGTTCATGTAGACGTTTGCTCTCGTGCTGGATGTCCGTCTGTAGCTCTCGGTACCGGTCTCTCAGCTCCTGCGTCCACCCGCGGATACTGGCTAGCTGTCTCACGTGAGTGTACTGGACACTGAGCTGCCTCAGCTGGTGACTAGTGTGAGGATGGGGAATGGTCCTGTAACTGGTGGTCGGGATGTTGTTGTCCATCTCCGTCTTCACATCCTTATACCATTGTTCGACCGCGTCGTCGATGTCATTAGGGCTGGCTTCTTCCAGGTTTCTCCCCTGCTTGAGACTGAGAGACTCCTTGAAGGAGTCCCAGTCTGCCCGTTTGAGGTTTGACCTGATGTTGGCGGGTATCATAATGGGATTGGATGAGAGCGTCACGACGACTGGCAGGTGATCGCTGGTACTGATGGGTCCGGCGGTAACGTGCCTGTTCAGGACGGCCTCGTTGTTAGAGAGGATTATGTCGGGTGTTGTGGCACTGGCACGTCTGATCAATGTCGGGAAATCTGGCCCGAGGTGTTGCAGTTTTCCCCTTCTGATGTTGTCATACAGCGCCACACCGACGTTGTTCTCATTACCGTGTCCGAGTATGGCGTGGCGCGCATTTAAGTCCCCTATGATGTATGTTGGTTTTCTGTGGCGTAGCAACTGGTTTAGTTCTTGTTCGGGTAAGTAAGGACGTCTGGGAGGTAGGTACATCGTGCATATGATAACAGATCCCCTAGTTGTCTCCACCTGCACTCCTAGAACTGAATCCTCGAAGTCTGGCAACACTCTATGACTCAGACGTGACCTGACGGCCACAGCGACACCATCGTTCAGCTCACCCGTCATGTTCCTCTGGTATACAGTGTAGCCAAAAATTTTCAGCTTACTTTCGTCCTTTATGCCCGTACTGTTTAACAGAATGATGTCTGGGTCTAATTGATAGTATAAGTTAGACAGTTCATTACGTCTATTAAGGGACCAGTGTAGGACATTATGTTGGACAATTTTCATCCTGCTAACGACTGCCATTTCGGAGACTGTAGCTTGGGGCGTCGCTTGGAGTGTTTGCTCGGCTTCTGCCATTTCTAGGGGGACGGAACTTCTTAGCAGAGCCTTCGGACATCTGCTTGTCAGTCAATGGCGGGCCCTCGAACCTCTCGTCACCCTTGTACAGGAAGGTGTTCAGGTCCTGGGCCTGCGTGTCGTAGTAATCAACTGACGCTGCAGCTCGAGGGTCTTGTTCCTCTGTGGGTTGAGTCGTCATCATCTGGTCGCAACCATTGACTGTGGTTGCAGTCCGATGGTCACTGTCGTCGCTGGGAGTGCATGTAATGGGATCGCGGGCATTTACGGTGTCGTTGGAGCTGTGATCCCTGGGGGACTGACTGGCCACGTCGGGATTGCGGTTGTACTGACTTTTGCCTAAGTCAAGGAGGTCATGGTCTATTTCTGGCGTGGGTTGAGGCCGTCCATAGGTCGTTGAGTGGGTTACTGCCTTAAGGATTTCTTTTGAAGGGACTTCGTCGCTTATTTCAACAGGTGCAATGTTGTTCCTGGTTAGTGTCTCGTTGAGGTGTTTCGAGAATGAACCTGGATGAACCATGTTCATGTGATGGGCATGCAGGTAAGACAAGTATATAGCGGTGGCTTTGGACTCGTCCAGCTGTGGAGAGGAGACGCTCCTGATACTCTCCGCCACTGCGTCCCTCATGGCGCCCAGTGACTCAGTAACTGCCTGTTGTATTGAGTCCTTGATGGTTCTTATCTCTGATTGCAGGACTTCCATGGTCTCGCTGACATTGTTGAGCTTTTGGGAGTCTGCTTGAGTTTCTTTTAGAGCGTCTTTTAGGGTTTGGCTGTAAGCCATGATCGTCGACTGAGTGGTCCTTTCTATGGTGTTAGAAATTTCCCTGGTTTCTTTTTGTTTGGTTATTTCGGTCAGTTTCTTCTCTGTTTCTTGAAGTACCTGTTTCCTGACCAGGCAGGTGGCAGAGAAGGTCCTGTGGTCACCCTCGCAGACGACACACTTTTTTATGGTGCTACGGCAGTCTTTGTAGAAGTGCTGATCAGATGAACACTCAGAGCATATGACCCCTTGCATGGGGCAGTTCTTGGTCATGTGGTCATTGTATATATAGCACTTCATACATTGTTGGATGGGCGTGTACTTTTCATATTCTATTTGGTGGGATGAGATGGAAGTGCCATATGCATAGAGCCCTTTCTCCTTCATTCTTTTTGCATCCGTTGTGTCTGCAAAGCGAACCTTGATTATATTATGGGCATACATAGGATACACCTCCACAACCTTGACATTGTTTTGCTTTTGTATTTCATCTCTTATTTCTTCTGCGTTATTTTCCACTACATCTTTGTCTAACTTCTTACATACAAGGGTGAGCTTGGCGCCGTATTCCCGTGGGACAATGACCTCGTAACCGTTAATTTTCATTTTGTCCATGGCACTAGACTTAAGTAGTTTATCAGCATCTTCATCTGTTTCTGTGAGGATGATGTAACCATCTCTCAGATCCACAAGTCTATTTATTCTCACCCTTAGGTCGCTCAGTAGCCTTTTTAGCCCTATTCGAGACCCCTGGGTCGGGGTTCCGGAGATCTTCACTCTCACTTTGGCCATGGTCAGTAACATACATGAATGAATCAATGAAAATTCTACCTAATCTGTCCACCTCAGCTAAACCCCATGGATGCCGCTCCTTCTGTCCGCTTGCTGGGCGAGTAAAGACGGGTCTAGGGGTAGGGTGAACAGACAATCCCCTGGCGGGGGCCTAGCCAAGCCCTAACACCTAGCAGTGACAGGTTATGAAGCACTGTCGAATCCCTAACAGAAAATGTTGCCACCCTTACTGTCTCGACTCAGCAGCCCTCTGAGGGCCCCCCTTGTGGCTCTGCCCGCAGGGTTCGCGTCGTTACCAAACAGCAGGGACTCTAGGCGAAAGGATAGGATAGGGAAGAAGCGCAGTGTACAAGAATAATGATATCCATGTACAACTACATGATAAAGCAGACAGAACGGACCCAACGCGAAAAACAAGGCAGACAGTCCCAACCATGCACGGACCTCGCCTCACTTATTTTCCAGCTGACTTTGATCTTCCAAATACGTTCCTTCACCAATGACGACATTATTAAAATATTTGTACAGAATGACGAAGACGCCGACCTATTCCACTCCCCAGCATTGAACAAAAAACTAAAAGACAACGGCTTAACGGTCCTCAGCTCACCCGAATACCGCGCAAAATGCACCCTCATATGTAGAAAAATCATCCCCCATATCCTTGACAATCCTAACCTATTGACAGAACTCAACACACACAACACCTCCCAAATGACATATGCAGCCCGGATGGGAACTCTCCCCATGTTGAAAATCACTACAGCTACACAAACTGAAGCCATAAAACTGAAATCCAACGGAATTAAATTCGGCAATAACATCATCCCCTCACATAACATCGAATTCCAACACTACATCCCAGTCCACCAATGCTACAACTGCTATCAATTTGCAAACCTATACGGCACTACCCCAAAGGAAACAGAAATCAACCCCGACACGAACCTAGCACACTCCCCTCAACCTCCCGACTCCCCCACACACAGTCACGTAACTGCCCTTCCCTCATTTGCATACACAACACTCATACCACCACCTCGCTCACTGTCACTCGAAAATTTAGACCTCATCTCTGCACCCCAGAATTTCCATCTTTAAGTATTAAACAGACCAAACACTCCCCTCCCACCTCCCTTATATTAATATCTTCCCTATAACCACACCCAACAATTTCCCCCCAAATTAAACCTAACCTCTCCTTAACCCTCACCCAACGATTCCCACCCAACCTAACCAAATCAACCTAACCTAATAACCTAACCTCTCCTCAGCCCACACCCACCGATTCCCACCTAACCTAACCCAATCAACCTAACCTAACTTAAGACCAATTCTCTCCTCCCCCCCCTCACTCCAAACCCCACGCCACCAACTCAAACTCAAGACCACTCAAAAAAAAAAAAAAAAAAAACTAACCCACTCAACCTGCACTAACACTCCCCAAAAAAAAAAAAAAGAAAAGAAAAGAAAAAAACCTAACAATCCCCCCAAAATAAAAACCTAATGTACCCAGCCATTACTAGCAATCCCACACAAAATAAAAAAATAACCATTCTACCATTAACTAACCACACCCTATCACTCCTCCCAAAATAAAAACCTAACATACCCAGCCGTTACTAGCAATCCCACACAAAATAAAAATAACCATTCTACCATTAACTAACCACACCCTATCACTCCTCCCAAAACAAATACCTAACTTACCCATCCCATACTAACTCAGATGACATGTACGTTTCCCTTAACCAATAAGGTGGGTGAGAGTTCCACAGTGCCTGTACGCAAGCCCTCTCCCTCAAGAATGTTATCAACACTGTTTTATGGGCACCTCCCTTAGCCAATAAGGTCGGAGAGGTGTACCTAGAAACGGTACCAAATTGCAGACGACATTGAACGCCTCTCTTAGCCAACAAGGTCGGGGAGGGGTGCAATGTACATGTACACAAACCCTCTCCCTCAAGAATGGGGCCAGAACTCACAATACCTGCAAGAAAGAGAGAATGTAATAATTAACCCAACTCTGCCAACCACTAACAAAACCTACAATCCTCCCAAAAGAAAAACTTAACCCACCCAACCTTACTCATAATCCCTCCTATAAAAAAAAAAAAAAGCTAACTCACTATCCAATCACTAATCAACACCTTCAATCCTCCCAAAAGAAAAACTTAACCTACCCAACCTTACTCACAACCCCTCTTAGAAATCAATACCTACAATCCTCCCAAAACAAAAACTTAATATACCCGACCTTTCTAACAAGCCCCTTTGACCCTCCTAATAAAAAAAACAAAAAACAAAAAAAACAAAAAAAACATATGACTCAATACAACTATTCATTAGCAACACAAAACATATCATTCCTAAGAAATCCTACCATACTATAAATTAACCCAAGAACCTCCAAAGCCCCCCTTTCCTCCTTTCGCCTCCCTTCTCCTCTCCTCCCCCCCTCCTCCCGACAACCGAACCATACCTGACCTTATAACATTATCCTTACCCTCCCTCTCTCCCCTTACATTTACATGCAAACACATACACTCACACAACAACCCCTTTTAAGCACAATTCACCTTAAATTAACATACAACCGCCACCCCATCAGTCCCCAAACACAAACTCCCTCCTCAACCAATCTCCAAACACAACATCCCCCCCGCCAGACAAAGCCACCTTACCAAATCGACCTAACTCAAGACTGAAACCTAACAACCTATCTCTCACTCTCATCTCCGTTCACAATTTGACACAGCTCAAATCTGCCTCCTGCTATTACTAAACAACTCTCCTACGATACACTCATCCTTCCTCACTACGAATACTTTGACATTTCAAGCTCAAAGATTCAAAAACCCCTCCTCCATCTCTCTCCAATTCTCTCTGACATAGCTAAAAGACCCACAACTCTCAGAACCTAATCAAACATACCCAACGTCTGTGACATCCAATTCTTAATAAAATTGACCTAACACAAGACTGAAACCACTCAACCTATATCTCATTCTCGTCTCCGTTCATAATTTGACAAAAAAGCTCAAATCTGTCTGCTGCTATTACTAAAAACTGTCCTACGATACGCTCATCCTTCCTTACTATGAATACTTTGACATTTCAAGCTCAAAGATTCAAAAACCCTTCCTCCAACTCGCTCCGTTCCTCTTTGACATAGCTCAAAGACTTTACCTTCATCTCTCTCCAAACAACCCTACGACTAGCAAAATTTCTATATTTTCACCTTCTCTGTCTGATTTGATCGTGTGCTGCCTGTGCGTCCGTCCACCTGCGTTTCTCGGCTTGCGCCGCCGCTGTGGCGGGGCGGTTCTTCCTCCGCTTTGCCAACACTGCCTAAGCTGGACGACAACCAGAGCACCTGCGTTGGCCCTTTGCTTGCCCGGACCTGCTCCCGCCCTCCCTCTGCCTCGTCCTGATTGTGATTGTTGCACCCTCAGGGCATTTTGCCAACCCCTCACGCAAGCGGTGTTTAGCCACTGCACCTGTTCTCTCCTTCTAAAATTCCCTTCCATCCTCCCTTTATTCTTCCTCTGAACCTCCTTCCCCCCAGTCACTAGCATTTTTCTAGTTCTAGTTCAAGATTACGCATCAGTGAGCTCGCCAGTCGTCGGGAGCAGTCGCAATCAGGAGCAGTAGAAGTTGTGAGCTGGCGGGAAGGAGTAATGAAATGTCACAGCTGATTGGCTAGTCATTGGACCTCTCCCACCTTCGCACGTACCCTGGAAAACCCAAGCACCTGACTTCAATTCTCCAACTGACAATTCTGTTGATTCGATCAACACATTGAGCCTCTCCTACAGTATCGGACCTCCCTTAGGAATCCCGAATGCTGCTGAGGGGCTTGGTGTGAAGAGAGAGTCGGCAGTGAGTTTTCAGACCTTTTTCTTCCACTCTAATCCTTCTCTTCCGTGCCGTGAAAGGACCTATTCCCCTGTCAGCTGATGTACAGGGGAGTATTCGTCTGGAAACGCCCTCTGTCCCCATACCTCGCCAGTGCGTGTTAGTGTGAAGGGTGGAGGGTCAGCACAGCCTGCCGATTCGCCTGGGGACCTCTGTGATAGTGCAGGGTCTCCCCTACGTGAGGGGCGCAGGAAATCAGGGACATTGTTGGGGAGATCTCCATAAATCTCCAAAATTTAAACAGTTAACATGCCTTTAATTAAAATTAAAGTGGACCGTACCATCCAACCGTGCACAGACCTCACCTCACTCATTTTTCAGCTGACCTTGATATTTCAGATCCGTTCCTTCATAAACGACGATATCATCAAAATCTTTGTACACACTGACGATGCCGACCAATTCCACTCCCCAGCAATGAACAACAAACTGAAAGACAATGGCTTAACGTTCCTCAGTTCCCCTGAGTACCGTGTAAAATGCACCCTCATATGCAGGAAAGTAATCCCACCTATTCTTGACAACCCAAACCTTTTGAATGAACTCAACTGACACAACACCTCCCAAATGACATATGCAGCCCGGATGGGAACTCTCCCCATGTTAAAAATCACTACAGCTACACAAACTGACGCCATCAAATTAAAATCTAGCGGAATAAAATTCGGCAACAACAACATCCCCTGAAGTGCACCAATGTTTCAATTGCTACAAATTCGGGCACAACACCAACCGTTGCAGTAACACACAAACTTGCTCAAAGTGTGCCAATCAAGGCCACTCCTACCGAAACTGCACTGCCACTGTAACAAAATGCTGCAACTGCAAAGGCCCTCACGCTGCCATCAACAACAAGTGCAAAATCAGACTCGACAATAGCACAACACCACTCCCTCCCCACCGACCCTCACCTCCTACAGCACCTCCCACAGCACCACATCCACCTCCCCACCACTCACTCCCTACTGCCACGACCCTCCCCACCCGCATTTGCTGGACCAACAACCTGACCCACCCTCCCCTAACATTGACGCAAAAATCACCACCATCATACTTCTGGCACATACCCTAAGCAACGGAAACAGGTCTCTTTTTCTGAAACTGGCAATTGATGGTTTGAAGGCGAACGGCCTCCCTACCATACACATTCCTGATTCCTTCAGAACCGGTCCCGACCTCATCTTCCCCACTGCCCCCATCACCGACCGGACCAGCATGCCACCCTCCAGAGAAGCTGCACCTCCGCTCCCTCCACTTCTGCCATGCCCACACCTTGATTGACTTCACCAATCTACCATTACCTCACCCCCCAGAGTAATCAGTCCAAAACTTCCCTGCCCCTCCACCTCGACCTTGCCTACACCTGACTTCTCCCACACGACTACGATGAACTCCCGGACCACAAACAACCAAACCAAACCCAATCCTCCCCTAACACCCCAGACTCCCAAGAATAAAATGTCAGCCCATCCCCCCACAGAACTAGTGGTCAAGACCCCTAGACCAAAGAGGAAGAACACCTCCCCCCTTTCTCCCTATACACCTGACAGCAAAAGAATTATACAATACACTCATCCAACCAAATCTATAATCAAAGTAAATCTATTCGGCACTACCCCCAAAGGAAACAGAAAACAACTCCGACACGAACCTAGCACACTCCCCTCATCTTCCCGACTCCCCCACACTCAGTCACGTAACCGCCCATCCCTCACCTGCATATACCACACTCAGACCACGCTCACAGTCACTCGACAATTTAGACCTCATCCCTGCAACCCAGAATTTCAATCCCATATAAGTAACCAAGAACAAATTATACAACATGATCACCATTACGCAATACAACTGTAGAGCATGTCATTCAAACAGACACGCCATCTCTCTCCTCCTACAAGAACAAAACCCAGACATCCTCCTCCTCAACTCAACATGCACAAACACCAAAATCAAGCACTTCGGCTACACAAGCAGACAATCACCCCACGAACTCTTCGAGGGCGTTGCAATCCTCATCAGATCCTCCATGAAACACGAATACATTACCAACTTTACCTTCAAACACTTCTTGGCCGCCAAGATCGACACTCAACACGGACAGATAATCATCTGCACAACATACTCAAGACCTAACTCGCTTATCCCCTTCACAGACCTAAACTCCATCTTTAACAACTCACACCTACATGTAATACTAATGGCCGACCTCAATGCACACCACACCGCATTCCAACACAACCGCATCGACCCGCATGGCCAACAACTACACGCTTTGGTCACTCACAAAAACCTTCACCACATTGGCCCTTTCTTCCCCACATTCTACGCTGCTCACGGCAAAGGCACACCAGACATCGTCATCACCAACACCCCTGCCCTCCAATTCCAACACTACATCACTCCCGGCCCCCTATCAGGCTCAGACCACATTCCCATCACTCTTCACCTCTCCAACAATCCCATCCTCCTCCCAACAACCACACCTCAAAACCAGTTTCAACACGCAGATTGGAATGCCTTCCAATCCACACTCTCTGAACAACAATACACACTCAACCTCGAACACCAACCCACAAGGAAGATTGAGGAAACCTGGACACACCTTTTCAACACTATCACCGCCATAGCAGATACCCACATTCCTAAACACCAGTTCAAGAGAAAATACTCCTTCACACCCTCCATAAGAACTCAACGCGTGCTTCACTGCTACAGGACACGATTCGAACTAAACAAACTTAACCTAGCACCAGTTTACACAGACATCATCACACTAAGAACACACATCATCCACAGCCTCCTTCAAGACCATGAGGTTCACTGGGCAAAACTCGTAGAGGCTGCCCAGGAACACAGAACACATAACCCCCGAGAATTTTGGCAAAGGATCGCCAAGCTGAAAGGAACTGCAAAACCCCCTTTGATCACCTGCTAGTAAATGGTAGGAAAATCAATGAGCCAGCCGACGTAGCACAAACACTAAAACAACACTGGGAACACATTTTCCACCCACACCCCCCCACACAACAAAGGTACATCTTAAACCACATAAACAACATCACCACACACATGCAAACACTTCACGACAGAACAACTCCTGACAACACAATAGATACCTCCACACTCACACAGGACCACACCCTCACTGCTCCTTTCACCCCAACAGAAGTCAAACAAGCACTAGACAAAATCAAAAAGAAAACACCAGGTGACAGCAATATTGGTCAAGCAATCCTGAAGCACCTGCCCCCAGAAACAGTCACAGCCATTACATACCTCTACAACACCCAACTGGCTACAGGATACTTCCCAATACTCTTTAAGACAGCCACAGCCATCATGATAACTAAACCAAACAAAAACCCAACAGATCCTCAAAACTACAGACCGATCAGCATACTAGAAGTCTTAGGCAAAACTTTTGAAAGACTATATAACACCCGCCTCAGATACCACCTTGAAGATGAACAACTACTGTCCTACAAGCAGTTCGGCTTCAGAGCACACCACTCAACTCAAGACGCACTCAATATAATGACAAACTACCTCCACATGAACAAAGATGCATACAAGATAGCACTCATTACAAAAGACGTACAAAAAGCCTTCGACACAGTTTGGCACGATGGATTAAAGTATAAGATATGCACCAATTTTAACCTCCCTCAAAAATCACAACAATTACTATGTAACTTCCTAACAGACAGAAAAATGAGGATAAAATTCACACCTGCCTACTCTGACCACTTCACACTGCAAGCAGGAGTCCCACAAGGATCAGTCCTGTCCCCAACACTATACATTCTTTACACAAACGACTTACCCGACCCCTTACACATCGACTCTCTGACAATACAGTACGCCGACGATGTAACCCAACTAGTCAGACACATCACTCTTGATCACATAACAGACAAAGCACACAGGGAACTCGAACAAGTTACACAATGGGAACTCCGATGTCGAATACAAACCAACCCGAACAAAGCACAAATCACCTACTTCGGCACCAAAAGACGACAACCACGTCACACTTACCAAAACCCCTACATCGCCTACCCTTCACCCATAACTGTCAAACGAACAAACACAATCCTAGGAGTCACATTCAACGACACCCTCACCATGACACTACACACCAATACGAAGGCTTCGATCGCAAACAAAACACTCGGGAATATATACAGATTCAGAACCGCATCAATCAAAACCAAAACACACCTATTCAAAGCCCTCATACGCCCACTATTGACTTATGCACCTAACACACTCCAGCTAGCAACACCATCACTCGCCAAGAAACTTCAAGTCATACAAAACAAAGCACTAAGATTCATTCATAACACAAACTAGTCATCCTTCACCCCAAACAGTCATCTACATGAACTCAGCTCCCTCCCCCCACTTAGCATCTACTGGAGACAAATAGGTGACAAACAAATAGAATCACTCCTCACTACTTACCCTCAATGGCAGGATTATTTCGACAACATCATACTCCCACGCAGATTCAGAGACAGAAATCCCTCCATACTAAACAGACCAAACACTGCCCTCCCACCTCCCTTATATTAATAACTTCCCTAAAACCACACCCAACAACTCCCCCCAAATTAAACCTAACCTCTCCTCAACCCTCACCCAACGATTCCCACCCAACCTAACCTAATTTAACCTAACCTCTCCTCAGCCCACACCCAACGATTCCCACCTAACCTAACCCATTCAACCTAACCTAACCTAACTTAACCTTGACCTAACCTCTCCTCAACCCCACACCCAATGATTCCCACCCAACCTTACCCAATCAACCTAACCTAACCTTACCTGACTTACCTCACCCAAAACCCCACGCCCTCCTAACTTAAACCAAGACCACCTGACAAAAAACTAACCCACTCAACCTGCACTAACACTCCCCCCCCCTAAAAAAGAAAGAAAAGACCCTAACAATCCCCCTAAAATAAAAACCTAATATACCCAGCCGTTACTAGCAATCCCACACAAAATAAAAAATAACCATTCTACCATTAACTAACCAAACCCTATCACTCCTCCCAAAACAAATACCTAACTTACCCATCCCATACTAACTCAGATGACGTGTACGTCTCCCTTAGCCAATAAGGTCGGGGAGAGATGCACAGTACCTGTACGCAAGCCCTCTCCCTCAAGAATGTTACCAACACTGTTTTATGGGCACCTCCCTTTGCCAATAAGGTCGGAGAGGTGTACCTAACAAAGAATGGTACCAACATACAGATGACATGAACGCCTCCCTTAGCCAATAAGGTCGGGGAGGGGTGCATTGTACCTGTACACAAACCCTCTCCCTCAAGAATGGGACCAGGAACTCACAATTCCTGCAAGAGCCTACCACGCAATTGCAGAAGTCCTTACAAGCCAAAGGAAAGAAAGAATGCAATAATTAACCCAACTCTGCCAACCACTAACAAAACCTACAATCCTCCCAAAAGAAAAACTTAACCCACCCAATCTTACTCACAATCCCTCTTAAAAATCAACACCTACAATCCTCCCAAAACAAAAACTTAATATACCCGACCTTTCTAACAAGCCTTTTTGACCCTCCTAAATAAAGAATAACATATGACTCAATACAACTATTCATTAGCAACACAAATCATATCATTCCTAAGAAATCCTACCATACTATAAATTAACCCAAGAACCTCCAAAGCCCCCCTCTCCTCCTCTCGCCTCCCCTCTCCTCTCCTCTCCTCTCCTCCCCCCCTCCTCCCAACAACCGAACCATACTTGACCTTATAACAATTATCCTAACCCTCCCCCTCTCCCCTTTCTACATTTCCACGCAAACACATACACACTCACACAACAACCCCCCTTAAGCAATTCTAATTCAGCTCAAATCAACATACAACCGCCACCCCCGCCAATCCCCAAACACAATACGCCAACCTGCCCCAAGAAACTAAACCTCCTAGTTCTCCAGAAGTTCTTTAAAACTAATGGGATCGTGGGGGTCACCAAGGTGGAACGTCTAAAGCTCCATGGTGACATCAAGATCACCTTCGCCGAGAAGGGCATGCCCGTACACCTCGCGGAGATCCCAGACATCAACGGCATTCCATTTAAAATGATTGCCTACATGAGGGACAACCTGAAGCTGGGAGTAATCTCCCACGCCGAAATTGCCCACATGGACCAAGCAGAGTTGAGTGAGCTTCTCAAGCGGCAACTTCAAGTTGTGAAGAAGCTGTCCGACACCACTGCCCTCATCGGACACCACTCCACCTTACCCAAGGAGGCTCAACTGGCGTGGGTAACTGTGCCAGTCAAGCCCTACTGCAGACCGATACGGTGTTACAAATGCCAGCGCTATGGACACATGTAAACAAGTGTGAGGCGCAGGAGGACACCTGCTCCATATGTAGCAGCCCCGGACACCGCTACACGGTCTGCCCCAACAAAGTAAAAAAATGCGCTGCTTGTGGTGGCCCACACTCCTCCGCCGATCGGACCTGCCCTAAATGGAAGGAGGAATGCAGGGTAGCCAAGGCTCGTCTTGAGAAGAAACTGAGACAAAGCACGCTCCCAAAAAAAAAAAACCAACAGAAAAGCCACCAAGAAAAGAAAACTCATCCCGTGGACAAGACACCGGTCAAATCTGTCTCTGCTTCTTACAATAACTCAACCTAGGAAGACACTCATCCTTACTACAAACGAATTTGACACTTCAAGCTCAAAGACAGCTCAGGACTAGGACTTTGAGTGAGTGCGTCCGTCCACCTGCGACTCTCGTCTTGCGCCGCCGCCGTGGCGGGGCGGTTCTTCCTCCGCTTTGCCAACACTGCCTAAGCTAAGACGACAACCAGAGCACCAGCGTTGGCCCTTTGCTTGCCCGGACCTGCTCCCGCCCCCACTCTGCCTCGTCCTGATTTATGATAGTTGCACCCTCAGGGCATAATGCCTACCTCCTCACGCAAGCGGTGTTTAGCCACTGCACCTGTTCTCTCCTTCTAAAATTCACTTCTATCCTCCCTTTATCCTTCCCCTGAACCTCCTTCCCCCCTGTCACTAGCATTTTTGTATTGTATTGCAAGCGCTTGTGGTAGAAGCGGTACCGCTCTTGCCTCGCAAGCAAGATGTCACGGGTTCGATTCCCGGGCAAGCAGAAGTTGTTTGGACACTCTTCCTAGCCCCCTTGGTCCCTGTTCACCTAGCAGTAAAGTAGGTACCTGTTGTAAATCGAAAGGTTGCGAATTCGTATTCAGGGAAAGTTGTTGGAGCTTCTAAACTTGAACTGACACAATCCGGAGGAGTGGTGACCCGAGGATCACACACCCGACACAGACAAAACCAAATACGTGCGCTGTGCGCTAACCAAATAAACGCAGTTGTGTAAAGCCACGGCACTATCTCTCCCACTACAATTCCCTTCCTAACCTCCTGCTCCTTCCTCTGTCATCTTCCCCGCTCTGACTTTCGCTACCAACAACTTTTGGAGCTTCTAAACTTGAGCATTCATCATCACATCAGTCAGGACACACCATAAACAGCAGACACACAGAGCGACGGGGACGACGGAGAACGAACAGACACAGCTGATTGGCTAGTCCTGGGACCTCTCCCACCTTCCCACTTACCCTGGAAAACACAAGCACCTGACTTCAATTCTCCATAACTGACAAATCTGTTGATTCGATCGACACATTGAGCCTCTCCTACAGTATCGGACCTCCCTTAGGAACCCCGAATGCTGCTGAGGGGCTTAGTGTGAAGAGAGAGTCATCAGTGAGTTTTCAGACCTTTTTCTACCACTCTAACTCTTCTCTTCCGTGCCGTGAAAGGACCTATTCACCTGTCAGTTGACGTACAGGGGAGTATTCGTCTGGAAACGCCCTCTGTCCCCACACCTCGCTAGTGCGTGTTAGTGTGAAGGGTGGAGGGTCAGCACAGCCTGCCGATTCATCTGGGGACCTCTGTGATAGTGCAGGGTCTCCCCTACGTGAGGGGCGCAGGAAATCAGGGACATTGTTAGGGGAGATCTCCATAAATCTCCAAAATTGAAACAGTAAACATGCCTTCAAATAAAATTAAAGTGGACCGCACCATCCAACTATGCTCAGACCTCGCCTCACTCATTTTTCAGCTGACCTTGATCTTTCAAATCCGTTCTTCACCAACGATGATATCATCAAAATATTTGTACAGACTGACGAAGACGCCGACCAGTTCCACTCCCCAGCAGTGAACAAAAAATTGAAAGACAATGGCTTAACGGTCCTCAGTTCACCTGAGTACCGTGCAAAATGCACCCTCATATGCAGAAAAGTCATCCCTCCTATCCTTGACAACCCTAACCTACTGAAAGAACTCAACTCGCACAACACCAACCAAATGTCATCAGCAGCCCGGATGGGATCTCTCCCCATGCTAAAAATCACTACAGCTACACAAACAGACGCCATCAAATTAAAATCAAATGGCATAAAATTTGGCAACAACATCATCCCCTCACGAGACATTGAGTTCCAACACTACATACAAGTTCACCAATGCTATAATTGCTACAAATTCGGACACAACAATAACCGGTGCAGTAACACACAAACTTGCTCAAAGTGTGCCAATCAAGGCCACGCCTACCGAAACTGCACTGCCACTGTAACAAAATGCTGCAACTGTAAAGGCCCACACTCTGCCATCAGCAACAAGTGCAAAATCAGACTCGACAACAGCACAACACCACTCCCTCCCCGCCGACCCTCACCTCCCACAGCACCTCCCACAGTACCACCTCCACCTCCATACCACTCACTCCCTACTCCCACGACCCTCCCCACCCGCACTTGCTGGACCAACAACCTGACCGCCCCACCACACTCCCCCGACACTGACGCAAAAATCACCACCATCATACTTTTGGCACATACCCTTAGTAACGAAAACAGGTCACTTTTTTTGAAACTGGCAATTGATGGTTTGAAGGCGAACGGCCTCCCTACCATACACATTCCTGATTCCTTCAGAACCGGTCCCGACCTCATCTTCCCCACTGCCCCCATCTCCGACCGGACCAATATGCCCCCCCACCCCCCAGAGAAACCACTGCAATCTCCCTCCGCCCCTCCACTTCTGCCATGCCCACACCTGACTTATCTCACCAATCTACTATTACCTCACCCCCCAGAGTAATCAGTCCAAAACCTCCCGGCCCCTCCACCTCGACCTTGCCTACACCTGACTTCTCCCACACGACTACGATGAACTCCCGGACCACAAACACCCAAACCAAACCCAATCCTCCCCTAACACCTCAGACTCCCAAGAATAAAATGGCAGCCCATCCCCCCACAGAACTAGTGGTCAAGACCCCTAGACCTAAGAGGAAGAACACCTCCCCCCTTTCTCCCTACACACCTGACAGCAAAAGAATTATACAATACACACATCCAACTAAATCTATAATCAAAGTAAATCTATTCGGCACTACCCCAAAGGAAACAGAAAACAACCCCGACACGAACCTAGCACACTCCCCTCATCCTCCCGACTCCCCCACACACAGTCACGTAACCGCCCATCCCTCACCTGCATATACCACACTCAAACCACGCTCACAGTCACTCGACAATTTAAATCTCATCCCTGCCCCCCAGAATTTTCAATCACATATAAGTAATCCAAGAACAGACACGCCATCTCTCTCCTCCTACAAGAACACAACCCAGACATCCTCCTCCTCAACTCAACAGACACAAACACCAAAATCAAGCACTTCGGAAATCCCTCCATACTAAACAGACCAAACACACCCCTCCCACCTCCCTTATATTAATAACTTCCCTATAACCACACCCAACAACTCCCCCGAAATTAAAAATCTATCCGTTCCTCAACCCACACCCAACGATTCCCACCTAACCTAACCCAATCAACCGAACCTAACCTAACTTAACCCTAACCTAACCTCTCTTCAACCCACTCCCAACGATTCCAACCCAACCTAACCCAATCAGCCTAACCTAACCTTACCTGACTTACCCAACCTCCATCCTCCCCCCCCCCTCACTCTAAACCCCACGCCCCAAAACTCACACTCAAAGGCCACTCCCACATAAAAAAAAAGAAAAAAGAAAAAACACACTACAACCTATCTAATCTATGCACTAACACTTCTAAAAGAAAGAAAACCCTAACAATCCCCCAAAATAAAAACCTAATATACCCAGCCGTTACTAGCAATCCCACACAAAATAAATAATAACCATTCTACCATTCACTAACCACACCCTATCACTCCTCCCAAAACAAATACCTAACTTACCCATCCCATACTAACACAGATGACGTGCACGTCTCCCTTAGCCAATAAGGTCGGGGAGAGGTGCACAGTACCTGTACACAAGCCCTCTCCCTCAAGAATGTTACCAACACTGTTGACATGGGCGCCTCCCTTAGCCAATAAGGTCGGAGAGGTGTACCTAACAAAGAATGGTACCAACATACAGATGACATGAACGCCTCCCTTAGCCAATAAGGTCGGGGAGGGGTGCATTGTACCTGTACACAAACCCTCTCCCTCAAGAATGGGACCAGGAACTCACAATACCTGCAAAAGCCCACCACGCAAATTGCAGAAGTCCTTTACAAGCCAAAGGAAAGAAATAAAGTAATAATAACCCAACTCTGCCAACAACTAATAAATCCTACAATCCTCCCAAAAGAAAAACTTAACCCACCCAATCTTACTCACAATCCCTCCTAAAAAAAAAAAAAATACTAACTCAACTTATCCAACCACTAATCAACAACACCCTGCTAATCCTCCCTAAAAGAAAACTTATTATACCTGACCTTCTAACAATCCCTCTGACCCTCCCAAAAACCCCATGACTCAATACAACTATTCATTGAATACACAAATCATATCACCCTAAGAAATCCTACCATACTATAAATTAACCCAACAACCTCCAAAGCCCCCCTCTCCTCTCCTCTCCTCCCCACCTCCTCCCTACAACCGAACCATACCTGACCTTATAACAATTATCCTAACCCTCCCCCTCACTACATTTCCACGCAAACACATACACACTCACACAACAACCCCCCTTAAGCAATTCTAATTCACCTTAAATCAACATACAACCGCCACCCCCGCCAATCCCCAAACACACCCCCTCCCTCAGCCACTCAAACATTAACCCCCCTGGCCAGATGCCTCCTCATAATACTACAACTCTCCAGAAACAAATCAAACATACCCAACTTCTATAACAGCCACTGGTCAACTAATCGACCTAACTCAAGACTAAAACCAAACAACCTATATCTCACTCTCATCTCCGTTCACAATTTGACAAAGCTCAAATCTGTCTCCTGCTATTACTAAATAACTCTCCTACGATACACTCATCCTTCCTTACTACGAATACTTTGACACTTCAAGCTCAAAGATTCAAAACTCTTCCTCCAACTCTCTCCATTTCTCTCTGACATAGCTCAAAGACCTACAACTCTCAGAACCAAATCAAACATACCCAACGTCTGTGACATCCAATCTCAATAAAATCGACCTAACTCAAGACTGAAACCAATCAACCTATATCTCATTCTCGTCTCCGTTCATAATTTGACAAAAAAGCTCAAATCTGTCTGCTGCTATTACTTAAAACTCTTCTACGATACGCTCATCCTTCCTTACTATGAATACTTTGACATTTCAAGCTCAAAGATTCAAAACCCTTCCTCCAACTCGCTCCGTTCCTTTTTGACATAGCTCAAAGACTTTACCTTCATCTTTCTCCAAACAACCCTACGACTACGTAGCTACATTTCCATTTTTTCACCTTCTCTGTTACTTTGATCGTGTGTTGCCTGTGCGCCCGTCCACCTGCGCTTCTCTGCTTGCGCCGCCGCCGTGGCGGGGCGGTTCTTCCTCCGCTTTGCCAACACTGCCAAAGGTAAGACGACAACCAGAGCACCCGCGTTGGCCCTTTGCTTGCCCGGACCTGCTCCCGCCCTCCCCCTGCCTCGTCCTGATTACGATTGTTGCACCTTCCGGGCACATTGCCTACCCCCTCACGCAAGCGGTGTTTAGCCACTGCACCTGTTATCTCCTTCTAAAATTCACTTCTATCCTCCCTTTATCCTTCTCCTGATCCTCCTTCCCCCCTGTCACCAGCATTTTTCGATTCGATTCGGCTGTACGCAGTCAGCAGTCAGCAGCAGTCGACAGACGAGACACACACTGACCGGACACTGGAGAGTGTACTGCGCACATCATTGTCATTCCTAAAAATCCTATTTAATTCATATTACGCTATATAACATTCAAATCCACCGCTTGTAGAACCTCAAAAACCGGGAAACATTGATAAAGGACAACTCACCTACTCAATGTTCCTAGACCATGTGTTGTATTGTACCCAGGTACAGTTATATCATATTAAGTGTATGTATTCATAGCATTAAGGAGAACTCAGGGTATGCATAAGATGAATGTTAAAGTCCAGTTCAGCCGGACTAGTGTACTGTAAGACTAAGTGTGGATCAGGGTTTGAAGGTCATACTATTTACGTCTGTGAGCGTGTAGCGAACATAACTTCCACAGATATCATATGAAAATACATGAGAACAATGATCTGGAAAAAGGATAAATGTATCAGAACTATGTGAGGTGTTGGAAGTGATCCAGAAACTATACTTGAAAGGAAATATCTTGTATGCGTCGGTATGAACTTAATACACCTCGTATCCTCACGTAACATATACCCACGACAGGTACAGTGATCAGAGAATCTTATGTCTGTGTTCAAATAGTGCAATGTGTGAGAGGAGGATCCCTCATTACAGTTTTAAGTGAAGTTGATACACCCCCGCCATGAACATTCAGCCTTTGTTTCAAGGCGCGTCATGTACCCGCCTCGGATGCCACGTTGATATTATAACCCCATGAATTTACCCAAGAACTAGCAAACCAAGACCTTACCTTAGTGTGTAATTTAGGATTAAAATATGTGTTTATAAGGCATGAGTGACAATATACCGAAAAGTGTTCAGGCGAGAACCATAAGAAACAAAAGTACAGATTAGAGATTGGAAACTGTAGGCCTACGTGATGAGGAGCGGCGGGGCAATGCCCTCACTCTTCCTCGTTCTACGGTCACCTCAGGTCAGTGTCCTAGCGGGCTATATCCCGCCCTATAATTAAGGTTTATAAATAGAAGTTATTATAGTTTAAAGCTTTGCCGGATATATAAGTGTAATAGGAATGTGTTAAGGGGTGGGATAACCGCCCGTCAGGCATTATTGCTCAGTCTTCCTCGTTCTACCGTCACCTCAGGTTCCATGCGGTCGGAGTACCTTGCCGCCCGGCCGCCATTATCCCTTTGAGCGTCACAACAGGTGGTGACTACTCCCCGCTATACCAATCCACTGTGAACCTGTGGATTTCCAGCGCACCACTCCAAATGAATAGTCACAAATAAGGAGACCGTGAGAAACTCTTCGGTCGTCACTTGGAGCGACCTATAATACCAGGCGTAGAAATAGTGCTGGTATGTCTCTAGGTGAAGCCCTCGTCTTTACCCACCGAGGGCGGTGTGCGAACGAGGTGCCTGTTGTGTATACCTAAAAGTCACAAGAAGTCCCATACTTGCAGGTATGGAGTGTAACATGTGTGTTGAGATGGTGCTACTATGTATGATAACCGACGGTGCTATATTCCATACAGGTGGAGCAGTCTGATGTGTTAAGGGATAGTGTAAGAAGGAATGACCGAGGTAAGGTGGTCACAGATTGTTATGCAATAAGTAGGTGGATGACACGCCATCAATGTAAGAGTCTGGGGCCCATCTGGGTAACCACATTTCCGTTGTTCTTCTGAGGAAGGCCAATTCATGTATATGTTTTTTACCAGTATGTTTTATAAGGAATAAATCAATTAAGACATGTTATGGTTTCACCCTTCTTTACCCTTATCGATCTGGTCAATGGAAAACCTAACCCAATGCCTAGTCCACTCTGCACGCTACCTAACGAGCTACATGCTGTCCAGAGGGGGTCTGGTGGCAGCTACCCTTAGAAATTAAGATTAGAGTTAAGTCATCCCCTTAGACTTAGTGACCCCAGAATCTGGCAGTATAAGAGGACAGACCAGCTGACGGGGACGACGGAGAAGGAACAGACACAGCTGATAGGCTACACCTTGGACCTCTCCCACCGTCCCACTTACCCTGAAAAACACACACATCTGACACTTCAATTCACTACATCTGACAAATCTGTTGATTCGATCGACACATTGGGCCTCTCCTACAGTATCGGACCTCCCTTAGGAACCCCGAATGCTGCTGAGGGGCTTGGTGTGAAGAGAGAATCACCAGTGAGTTTTCAGACCTTTTTCTACCACTATTCCCCTGTCAGTTGACGTACAGGGGAGTATTCGTCTGGAAACGCCCTCTGTCCCCACACCTCGCTAGAGCGTGTTAGTGTGAAGGGTGGAGGGTCAGCATAGCCTGCCGATTCACCTGGGGACCTCTGTGATAGTGCAGGGTCTCCCCTACGTGAGGGGCGCAGGAAATCAGGGACATTGTCAGGGGAGATCTCCATAAATCTCCAAAAAATAGTAAACATGCCCTCAATAAAAATTAGAGTAGACCGCACCCTCCAACTATGCTCAGACCTGGCCTCACTCATCTTCCAGCTGTCTTTGATTCTCCAAATCCGTTCCTTCATCAATGACGACATAATCAAAATATTTGTACAGACTGACGAAGACGCCGACCAGTTCCACTCCCCAGCAGCGAGTAAAAAAATTAAAAGGCAATGGCTTAACGGTCCTCAGCTCAACTGAGTACCGTGCAAAATGCACCCTCATATGCAGAAAAGTCATCCCTCCTATCCTGGACAACCCTAACCTACTGAAGGAACTCAACTCCCACAATACCAACAAAATGACATCAGCAGCCCGGATGGGAACTCTCCCCATGCTAAAAATCACCACAGCAACACAAACAGACGCCATCAAATTAAAATCAAACGGCATTAAAATCGGCAACAACATCATCCCCTCACGAGACATTGAGTTCCAACACTACATACAAGTTCACCAATGTTACAAATGTTACCAATTCGGACACAACACTAACCGGTGCAATAACACACAAACTTGCTCAAAGTGTGCCAATAAAGACCACTCCCACCGAAACTGCACTGCCACTGAAACAAAATGCTGCAACTGTAAAGGCCCTCACTCTGCCATCAGCAACAAATGTCAAATCAGACTCGACAACAGCACAACACCACTCCCTCCCCTCCGACCCTCACCTCCCATAGCACCACCTCCACCTCCCCACCACTCACTCCCTACACCCACGACCCACCCCACCCGCACTTGCTGGACCAACAACCTGACCGCCCCCCCACCCTCCCCCGACACTGACGCAAAAATCACTACCATCATACTTTTGGCACACACCCTAAGCAACGGAAACAAGTCCCTTTTTCTGAAACTGGCAATTGAAGGTTTGAAGGCGAACGGCCTCCCTACCATACACATTCCTGATTCCTTCAGAACCGGTCCCGAACTCATCTTCCCCACTGCCCCCATCTCTGACCGGACCTTCACCACCCCTAACCCCCAGACCAACATGCCCCCCCACCCCCCAGAGAAACCACTGCAATCCCCCTCCGCCCCTCCACTTCTGCCAGGCCCACCCCTGACTTATCTCACCAATCTACCATTACCTCAACCCCCATCATGCCCCTCCCACCTTCCAGAGTAATCAGTCCAAAACCTCCCCGCCCCTCCACCTCGACCTTGCCTACACCTGACTTCTCTCACACGACTACCATGAACTCCCGGACCACAAACACCCAAACCAAACTCAATCCTCCCCTAACACCTCAGTCTCCCAAAAATACAATGGCTAGTGGTCATGACCCCTAGACCAAAGAGGAAGAACACCTCCCCCCTTTCTCCCTATACACCTGACAGCAAAAGAATTATACAATACACACATCTAACAAAATCTATAATCAAAGTAGATCTATTTGGCACTACCTCAAAGGAAACAGGAAACAACCCCGACACGAACCTAGCACACTCCCCTCTCCCCCCCCCCGACTCCCCCACACACAGTCACGCAACCGCCCATCCCTCACTTACATATAAGAACATAAGAACATAAGAAAATAAGGAGTCTACAATAGGCCGGTTGGCCTGCACATGGCAACTCCTGTCGAGAGTTACTACCACTCTCTATCATCCATGAATCTATCTAGCCTCCTTTTGAAACTTTCCAGAGTTCCCGCACTTACTACAAAGTTGCTAAGCTTGTTCTACTCGTCCACCACCCTATTTGTGAACCAGTTTCTTCCTATCTCCCTCCTAAACCTAAACTTATCCAACTTGAATCCGTTGCTCCGAGTCCTATCCTGCTCGGATATTATAAGAACTTTATCTAAATCCCCTTTATTGATTCCTTTCACCCACTTAAATACTCTTTATCATCTCCCCTCACTCTTCGTCTTTCTAGGGAATGCAAGTTAAGTTTCTTTAACCTATCCTGATATGGAAGGTTTCTAAGTCCCGGAATCATTTTTGTCATTCTTCTCTGCACCGACTCTAGTGAATTTTATCCATTCTATAATAGGGGCACCCGGACTGAACCGCATAATCGAGGTGCGGCCTGACTAGCGCAAGATATAGTTGCAATAAGACCTCTGCACTCTTGTTACTTACACTTCTAGATATAAAACCCAATACTCTGTTTGCCTTATTTCGAACATTAACGCACTGTTTTCTAGGCCGTAGGTCCGGGCTTACAAGTACCCCTAGGTCTCTTTCACAAGTCGACTTCTCTAGGTTGATGTTGTTAAGGCTGTATACATTATAAGTATTTGTTCTTCCAATATTAAGTACGCTGCACTTGCTGGTGTTGAATTTCATTTGCCATTTTTCAGACCACCCCTGCAGTTTATTTAAATCCTCCTGTAATGCATTTGCATCCTGCCCTGAATTAATTTGCTGCCCTATTTTGGTGTCATCCGCAAACTTGCTTATGTCACTGCTGATCCCAGTATCTAGATCGTTAATGTAGATTATGAACAAGAGTGGGCCTAGTACTGACCCCTGGGGAACCCCACTGGTTACACGGCCCCACTCAGATTTAACACCATCTACGCTGACCCTCTTCGTTCTATCGGTGAGCCATGATTTTATCCAATTTAAGACTTTCCCCTCGATACCATGAGCCTTAATTTTTCTCAGAAGCCTCTGATGCGGTACTCTGTCAAATGCTTTGCTAAAGTTTAAGTAAATAACATCGTAATTTTCGTCATTATCTACCACCTCGAAGACTTTCCTAAAAAACGTTAGCAGATTTGTAAGACAAGATCTTCCCTTTGTAAACCCATGTTGAGAGCCGTAGATTAATTTGCTTTTCTCTAGATGTGATCGGATGCTATCTGCTGTAATTGATTCAAGAAATTTCCCCACTACTGACGTCAAACTGATCGGCCGGTAATTTGACGCTGATGCTCTGTCTCCCTTTTTGAATATGGGTACTACATTTGCCTGTTTCCACAAGTCTGGCACAACTCCAGTGTCTAATGATTTTGTAAATAAGTTTACGAGGGGTCCGCTAATCTGTTCCCTACACTCTTTCAAGACTCGAGGGAAAATTTCATCCGGCCCTGGGGATTTTGTTTTCTTTAGTTTATTTATCTTCTTAAGAACATCCTCTTTTCTGATAGTGATATTCTTTAATTTCTCTTCTTCCTTTCCCTTAAATATCAGTTCCACCTCTGGAATTTCATAGCAAATTTCTTCTGTGAAAACTGATAAGAAGTAGCTGTTCAATGCTTTGCTCATGTCTACACTGCCATTTATCACTTCTCCCCTCCCTGACTTTAAAGGCCCAACTTTGTCCTTGACCTTTGTCCTATATACCTGGAAAAATCCCTTGGGATTCGCCTTGGATTCTCTTGCTATTTTGATTTCAGAGTCTCTCTTTGCTTTCCTTACAATTTTCTTAACATTCCTAGATAGTTCATTATACCTATTTCTGAGGTGCTCCTCCCCTCCCTTTAATTTCTTATATATTCCTTTCTTTATTCCTATGTCATGTTTAAGTTTTCTGGTCATCCACCTTGGCTCATTTTTATTTGACCTAATTTTTCTGTATGGTATATTTTGTTCTTGTGCTTTATGTAGTATACTAGTGAATGTATTATAGTCATGATCAATTGTTGTGTCATCTATGACCTCACCCCTTCCTACTGGGGACTGACGTGACTGTTCCCAGGTGACCTCACCTAGGTACCTTCTTAACCCCTGATAATCCGCCAACCGAAAATTTGGGACTCTGACCATATTGTCATTGTTTTTCGTTTCCCAATTTAGGGTGAACCTGATTTCTCTGTGATCACTGTTACCTAGTTCTTCCCCTACTGTGATATCTCTGATAATATTTTCTTTATTTGTTAATACTAGGTCTAATATATTGTCACCTCTAGTAGGTTCTGTAATTAGTTGTTTCAAAAAATTGTCCTGTACTGCGTCTAGGAAGTCTTCAGATTCATAGTAGCCTACAATGTTGTCCCAGTCAATATTTCTGAAGTTGAAATCCCCCATAATGCATAGGTTGTTATATTTTGCTACCCTACTCATTTCCTGCCATATGGGCTGAGCTGCTTCTTTACCAAGACTTGGGGCCTGTAAATCACTCCCATAATTAGTTTTTCTCTTCCTTCCGTGATTTCTACCCACACGGACTCGGTTCCTATTTCAACCTTTATTGAATTACACTGCCCTGCATAGTTTTGAGGTTTGTGTATTATTAAGCTTTTCTGGGTGTATTTTGCATGCTGATCTCAAAAATGTTATCCATTTTGCTCAATCAGGTCAGAATTTTGTGCTATAGCATTTTAAGCGGAGATTCAGGTAAAATATTGGCATTTTTCGCTCCAAATGGGGTCCTCATATTCGTTCATTAAAAAAATCATCAGAGACATTGGCAAGCCTCACAGAAAAGATTTCGGTCAGTTTTAATGCCCTTACGATGCATTTAAATACACCCACGTGCTCGCCGGCCATTTAAATGTCCGCCATGACGCAAAGGAAAAGAGTATATGTCCGTGTTTTTTTACATATATTTTTTCACAATTAAATTTCTTTTTCATCTGGTGGTACATGGCATGTACTAGCAACCACCCCGATGTGCCTCTAAAACCTAGACCCTCAGTCAGTGTCTCTCGAGACTTCAAGAAAGTGGGAGTGTGTGCGTCTCTCTCTCTCTTTCTCTCTCTCCACAATTGGAAGATCTGTGGAGACTTGAAGGTAATTTAATTCACCAAAAACAGTTGTATTCAAAAATTGATATTTTGTTGACAGTTTTCTAATAGGTAATTATGTCTGCCGACATACTGTCATATTATGAAGTGTTAATATTTTTTAATAATAAAACTATTCAGCTAAACATATTTGTAATCTGTTTTTCCACAGGTTGTGTCCATGGTGCTGGGCCTACAAGGTGGTTACACCAAGTTTCCATGTTTCCTCTGTCTGTGGGATAGTCGAGCAGACAAGCAGCACTACATGCAACGTGACTGGCCTGCAAGAAGTGGACTTACTCCAGGTTCTCACAATGTTGTTGCCCATGCTCTGGTGAATCCGCAGAACATTCTTCTTCCGCCACTGCACATCAAGCTCGGTCTGTTCAAAAACTTTGTAAAGGCACTGGACAAAAAAAGCCAGGCTTTCAATTTTCTGAAAGAAAAATTTCCAAAAGTCAGTGAGGCAAAGCTGAATGCAGGAGTTTTTGATGGCCCTCAGATCAGAGAGCTTTTCAAAGATCCCAAGTTTGATTGTAGCATGGATGTAAATGAGAAGAAAGCCTGGCATGCCTTTAAGTCTATTGTCTCCAATTTTCTTGGCAACTACAGAAGTCCAGAGTATGAACGAGTTGTTGAGGACCTACTTCTGAGCTACAAAGTTCTTGGTGCACGCATGTCCATCAAGATGCACTTCCTCAGCTCCCACTTGGACTACTTTCCAGAGAACTGTGGTGATGTGAGTGAGGAACAAGGACAACGCTCCCATCAAGATATCCGTGTAATGGAGGAGCGGTACCAGGGTCGCTGGGATATCAACATGCTCGCCGACTACTGTTGGTGTCTGAAACGGGACGCCCTAGACACCAACCACCAAAGAAGTTCACTGCGACAGCCATTTATGCATGTCTAACTGTAAAGGCATCTATGTAGTTGACATATTTTGGTCCTATGTGTTGTGGTTACATTTCTTATGATATATTTTGCATAAAAATTTTGACATCATATTTAAGAATTTCGATTTTTTCCTAATTCCATAGCATAAAAATCTGACCTGATTGGGCAAAATGAATGGCATTTTTGGAATCAGCACGCAAAATACATAAAGAATCAGCTAAGAAACCCTGCACCTCATGAATTTTTTTTCAAATGCAGCCCAGTGTTATTAATACAACATTTTAATGTATCCTTGACGAAGAGTGCGACCCCTCCCCCCTTCCTACCTTCCCTGTCTTTGTGAAAAAGGTTGTACCCTTCTATGTGGTACTCTGATAAAAAAAATTTGCTGGCCAGATTCATCCAAGTTTCGGTGATTGCTATGACGTCTACATTTTCGGTACATACAACCGCTCTCAGCAAGTCTATTTTATTTCTAACGCTCCTACTGTTTGTATAGTATACATTTAAACCTACCCTTCCCTGGTCCTGTTTTACCCCTTGTCCTGAGCAACTAATTTTATTTCCCAGGACCTGCTTGTTTTTTGACTCCCACTTTCCCCGACCTCTCTCTACTGACGAAACCCCTCCTTCGGAGTGACAATTTCACGCTCCAGGGATGCAGACAACGTCTTTACCCCCTCACGAGACAAGTGTACTCCGTCGCGACTCTACAGGTAGTCGTTGCCAGAGAATCGTTGCCAGTTATCAATGAATGCCCAACCATTGTTTCACAATGTTTTTCCAGTCGGCAATTTATGGCAATTGCCTTGGACAGTCATTCACGACCAACCCCTCTTCTAGGCAAGACACCACATACTATCGGGATCCCTCCCCTATCTCTAATCTTCCCCAGCGCCTCCTTATACCTCTTGAAAAGTTCCTCACTCCTAACCTTACCTATGTCGTTTCCTCCCACACTAAGACACACTACTGGATTGGTACCCTCCCCTGACAAAACCCTGTCTAACCTCTCGGCTACATGCCCTATCCCAGCCCCAGGAAAACACACCCTAGTCCTACGTTTCCTATCTCTCGCACAAAAAGCCCTATCTACAAACCTCACCTGGCTATCCCCAACTACCACGACCTTACCTGTGGGCAGGGTTTGTACAACTGCCCTTTCCTCTCCTTGATCCATACCGTCCTGCCTCTTCTCTTCCTCTCCAGCTTCCTGCAGCACCTTGTAAGGGTTACTACACTCCACACCCTGGTCAGCTTTCCTGAGCCTGACCCTAGTCCTCTTGGAGACAACCACTCTCCACGCCTGCTCCTCCTTCGCAGGTGTCCTGCTAGGCAGGACACCTACCTGAAGGAGTTCCGTCCTGAGGGCTTCATTTTCCCCCTTTAGAGTGTCAACCTCACTCCTCAACTGCCTCAGCTGCCTTAACAGCGTGGCAAGGAGATCGTCTCTCCCCACACTCCCCTCCTCTTCCCCCAAGACACAAAGATCCAAGGCGGCCATTTTCCTTGGTCTCTAACGGGAGCACTCGCGGACACGACCTTCTCCAAGCTGGGTCAGGATTATACCACACACAGACCACGCTCACAGTCACTCGACAATTTAGATCTCATCCCTGCACCCCAGAATTTCAATCTCATATAAGTAACCAAGAACAAACTAAACATCATGATCACCATTATGCAATTCAACTGTAGAGCATATCATTCAAACAGACACGCCATCTCTCTCCTCCTACAAGAACACAACCCAGACATCCTCCTCCTCAACTCAATATACACAAACACCAAAATCAAGCACTTCGGCTACACAAGCAGACAATCACCCCACGAACTACACGAGGGCGTTGCAATCCTCATCAGATCCTCCATGAAACACGAATTCATCACCAACTTTGCCTTCAAACACTTCATGGCCGCCAAGATCGACACTCAACACGGACAGATAATCATCTGCACAACATACTCAAGACCAAACACACTTATTCCCTTCACAGACCTAAACTCCACACACCTACCTGTAACACTAATGGCCGACCTCAATGCACACCACACCGCATTCCAACACAACCTCATCGACCCCCACGGCCAACAACTACACACTCTGGTCACTCACAAAAACCTTCACCACATTGGACCTTTCTTCCCCACATTCTAAGCTGCTCACGGCAAAGGCACACCAGACATCATCACCAACACTCCTGCCCTCCAATTCCAACACTACATCACTCCCGGCCCCCTATCAGGCTCAGACCACATTCCCATCTCTCTTCACCTCTCCAACAATCCCATCCTCCTCCCAACAACCACACCTCAATACCAGTATCAACACGCAGATTGGAATGCCTTCAAAACCACACTCTCTGAACAACAATACACACTCAACCTCGAACACCAACCCACAAGGAAGATTGAGGAAACCTGGACACACCTCTTCAACACTACCACCGCCATAGCAGATACCCACATTCCTAAACACCGGTTCAAGAGAAAATACTCCTTCACACCCTCCATAAGAACTCGACGCCTACCTCACTGCTACAGGTCACGATTCGAACTAAACAAACTTAACCTAGCACCAGTTTACGCAGAATATCTCCACACTAAGAACACACATAATCCACAGCCTCCGACAAGACCATGACGTTCACTGGGCAAAACTCGTAGAGGCTGCCCAGGAACACAGAACACATAACCTCCGAGAATTTTGGCAAAGGATCGCCAAGCTGAGGGGAACAGCAAAACCCCCCTTTGATCACTTACTAGTAAATGGTAGGAAAATCAATGAGCCAGCTGACGTAGCACAAACACTAAAACAACACTGGGAACACATTTTCCACCCACACACCCCCACACAACAAAGGCACATCTCAAACCACATAAACAACATCACCACACACATGCAAACACTACACGACAGAACAACTCCTGACAACACAATAGATACATCCACACTTACACGGAATCACATCCTCACTGCTCCTTTCACTCCAACAGAAGTCAAACAAGCACTAGAAAGAATCAAAAAGAAAACACCAGGCGACAGCAATATAGGTCAAGCAATCCTGAAGCACCTGCCCCCAGAAACAATCACAGCCATTACATACCTCTACAACACCCAACTGGCTACAGGATACTTCCCAAAACCCTTTAAGACAGCCACAGCCATCATGATACCTAAACCAAACAAAAACCCAACAGATCCACAAAACTACAGACCGATCAGCATACTAGAAGTCTTAGGCAAAACTTTTGAAAGACTATACAACACCCGCCTCAGATATCACCTTGAAGATGAACAACTACTGTCCTACAAGCAGTTCGGCTTCAGAGCACACCACTCAACTCAAGACGCACTCAATATAATGACAAACTACCTCCACATGAACAAAGGTGCATACAAGACAGCACTCATTACAAAAGACGTACAAAAAGCCTTCGACACAGTTTGGCACGACGGATTAAAGTATAAGATATACACCAATTTTAACCTCCCTCAAAAATCACAACAATTACTATGCAACTTCCTAACAGACAGAAAAATGAGGATAAAATTCACACCTGCCTACTCTGACCACTTCACACTGCAAGCAGGAGTCCCACAAGGTTCAGTCCTGTCCCCAACACTATACATTCTTTACACAAACGACTTACCCGACCCCTTACACATCGACTCTCTGACAATACAGTACGCCGACGATGTAACCCAACTAGTCAGACACTACACTAGTCTTGATCACCTAACAGACAAAGCACACAGGGAGCTAGAACAAGTTACACAATGGGAACTCCGATGGCGAATACAAACCAACCCGAACAAAGTACAAATCACCTACTTCGGCACCAAAAGACGCCAACCACGTAGCATTTACCTAAACCCTTACACCGACAACCCTTCACCCATAACTGTCAAACGAACAAACACAATCCTAGGAGTCACATTCAACGACACCCTCACCATGACACTACACACCAAAACGAAGGCATCGATGGCAAACAAAACACTCGGGAATATATAGATTCAGAACCGCATCAATCAAAACCAAAACACACCTATTCAAAGCCCTCATACACCCACTATTGACTTATGCACCTAACACACTCCAGCTAGCAGCACCATCACACGTCAAGAAACTTTAAGTCATACAAAACAAAGCACTAAGATTCATCCATAACACACACTGGTCATCCTTCACCCCAAATAGACATCTACATAAACTCAGCTCCCTCCCTCCACTCAACATCCACTGGAGACAAACAAATAGAATCACTCCTCACTACTTACCCTCAATGGCAGGATTATTTCGACAACATCATACTCCCACGCAGATTCAGAAACAGAAATCCCTCCATACTAAACAGACCAAACACACCCCTCCCACCTCCCTTATATTAATAACTCCCATATTAAACCCCAACTTCCCTATAACCACACCCAACAACTCCCCTCAAATTAAACCTAACACCTCTCCTCAACCCACACCCAACTATTCCCACCCAACCTAACCCAATCAACCTAACCTAACTTAACCTAACCTTACCTGACTTACCCTAGCAATGCAGAACAACCACCTCCCTCCTCCCCCCCTCAATCTAAACCCCGCCCCCAAACTCACACTCAAAGACCACTCCCGCGTAAAAAAAAAAAAGCACTAACGCACTTAACCTGCACTAACACCCCCCCAAAAAAAAAGAAAGAAGAAAAAAAACCTAACAATCCCCCAAAAATAAAAACCTAACATACCCAGCCGTTACTAGCAATCCCACCCAAAATACAAAATGACCATTCTACCATTCACTAACCACACCCTATCCCTCCTCCCAAAACAAATACCTAACTTACCCATCCCATACTAACACAGATGACGTGCACGCCTCCCTTAGCCAATAAGGTCGGGGAGAGGTGCACAGTACCTGTACACAAGCCCTCTCCCTCAAGAATGTTAACAACACTGTTGACATGGGCACCTCCCTTAGCCAATAAGGTCGGGGAGGAGTGCATAGTACCTGTACACAAACCCTCACCCATCACGCAAATTGCAGAAGTCCTTTACAAGCCAAAAGGAAAGAAGGAATGCAATAATAACCTAACTCTGCCAACCACTAATCAACTCCTACAATCCTCCCAAAACAAAAACTTAATATACCCGACCTTTCTAACAACCCCCTTCGACCCCCCCCTTTAAAAAAAAAAAATTTCATATGACTCAATACAACTATTCATTAGCCCAGGGGTTCTCAACAGGGGGGGGGGAATTCAGGTTTTCAGGGGGGGAAAACTGATTCGGGAGCAAGAGATGTTTCGATGAGAAATCAATCACAGAATTTTGGCCCTTGATGTGCGATTCCTACCCAAAAGTGGCAGAAAGAGCTACCCGTGCATTGCTTCCGTTTGTGTCGACATATCTTTGTGAGTCAGGCTTTTCAACTCTGTTGCAAATTAAAACGAAGCAACGTAGTAGATTAGAGGTAGAAAATGACCTGCGTTGTGCCCTTTCAAGCACTCCTCCGCGTATCCCAGAATTGGCGAAGAAAAAACAATCACAGGTTTCTCATTGACTGTAATCTTCATCTGAATAAAATTAATTATAAATTTACAATATCCTGGTATTCTATTGAACTTTTTGTTTATTGCATTATGCTTCAGTTTGGTCTGTTAAGTAAGTCATTATAAATAAAAAAAAAACTATTTTACTTTTATTCAAGATTTATAAATCCAACATCATTTTCAATTGGCATTTAATTTGTAAAACTCCACTATAAAAATAATCCATGTAAAATTGTAAATGTATATGGACTAATATGGAAAAAATAAAGGATTTTCGGTATTATATGCATATTATTTGGAATGCACTTTTTGAGGCAGACAATCTTAGAAAGGAGGGGGGAATGACATTCTGACATATGGTGAAAGGGGTGCATGGGGCAAACAAGGTTGAGAACCACTGCATTAGCCACACAAATCATATCACCCCTAAGAAATCCTATCTTACTATAAATTAACCTAACAACCTCCGAAGCCCCCCTCTCCTCGCCTCGCCTCCCCTCTCCTTCCAACAACTCACCATATCTGACCTTACTAACAATTATCCTAACCCTCCCCCTCCCCCCTTACTATATTGACACACACACTCACACAACAACCCCCTTAAGCAATTCTAATTCAGCTCAAATCAACATACAACCGCCACCCCCAACCAAGCCCCAAATACAAACTCCCCTCCCCCCCATAATACTACAACTCTCCAGAACCAATTCAAACATACCCAACTTCTATAACAGCCACTGTCAACTAATCGCCCTAACTCAAGACTGAAACCAATCAACCTATATCTCACTCTCATCTCCGTTCACAATTTGACAAAAGCTCAAATCTGTCTCCTGCTATTACTAAATAACTCTCCTACGATACACTCATCCTTCCTTACCACGAATACTTTGACACTTCAAGCTCAAAGATTCAAAACTCTTCCTCCAACTCGCTCCATTTCTCTTTGACATAGCTCAAAGACCTACAACTCTCAGAGCCAAATCAAACATACCCAACGTCTGTGACATCCAATCTCAATAAAATCGACCTAACTCAAGACTGAAACCAATCAACCTATATCTCATTCTCGTCTCCGTTCAAAATTTGACAAAAAAGCTCAAATCTGTCTGTTGCTATTACTAAAAACTCTCCTACGATACGCTCATCCTTCCTTACTATGAATACTTTGACATTTCAAGCTCAAAGATTCAAAACCCTTCCTCCAACTCGCTCCGTTCCTTTTTCGCATAGCTCAAAGACTTTACCTTCATCTTTCTCCAAACAACCCTACGACTAGCTACATTTCCATTTTTTCTCCTTCTCTGTTACTTTGATCGTGTGTTGCCTGTGCGTCCGTCCACCTGCGCTTCTCGGCTTGTCAAAGGTGTACCTGGGAGTGTCTGAGGTGTACCTGGGAGTGTCAAAGATGTACCTGGGAGTGTCATTGGTGTACCTGGGAGTGTCAGAGGTGTAGCCTGGAGTGTCTGAG
>NW_024755369.1:0-13078 GCF_018991925.1 Homarus americanus
CCTAACCTGACATAATCTAACCTAACCTGACGTAATCTGACCTAACCTGACATAATCTAACCTAACCTGACGTAATCTGACCTAACCTGACATAATCTAACCTAACCTGACGTAATCTAACCTAACCTCCCCGTCTGACATAAGCTAACCTAATCAAACCTAACTTTCCCACCTACCTAACATAACCTATCTACTAATTACCTACCTAACCTAACTTAACCCAACCTGACATAATCTAACCTAACCTATTGAAACTTAACTTAACCACCTACCTCATCTAACACCACTTTGTAATCTCTCTGTGCTACAGCTGACAGGATGAGTATGGGGGCACAATAAACTAGCCTCTAAGTGGCAAAATTAACAAAACTAACCTAACCTAACCCAACCTGATTTAACCTAACCTGATCTGATCTATCCAACTTAAAAAACTTAGAATATATAATAAAGCCGTTAGGTTAATTTAGGCTAAATATGGTTGATTCATATTTTGTTTTGAGAGAAATTCCCGGCAAAATAACGTATCTATATTGAGAACCACCGCCATGTTGGTTCCACGTTAACAAGACACGGATACACTACAGAATAACCCGCGTTCGTTTAACCTCAATTACTACAGTTTACTTTATAATCTTATTTCACAATCTTCACTATATCTCGCTTCACAATCTTCACTGCATCTCACTTCACAATCTTCAGCCAGGTGAGGTTTATGGATCGGGCTTTTTGTGCGAGAGATAGGAAACGTAGGACTAGGGTATGTTTTGCTGGGGCTGGGATAGGGCATGTAGCCGAGAGGTTAGACAGAGTTTTGTCAGGGGAGGGTACCAATCCAGTAGTGTGTCTTAGTGTGGGAGGAAACGACATAGGTAAGGTTAGGAGTGAGGAACTTTTCAAGAGGTATAGGGAGGCGCTGGGGAAGATTAGAGATAGGGGAGGGATCCCGATAGTATGTGGTGTCTTGCCTAGAAGAGGGGTTGGTCGTGAATGGCTGTCCAGGGCAATTGCTATTAATTGCCGACTGGAGAAACATTGTGCAAACAATGGTTGGGCATTCATTGATGACAGGCAACGTTATAAACGCGACACCTACCTAATATATAGAATTACTGCTGTCAATGAGGGGTAAAGGAAAATTCCTGCACATCTGGGCGTAAGTGTCCTCGGAAGGGGGTTCGCCAGTAGAAGAGGGTCCGAGGAAAAGTAAAGTCAAAAAATAGCAGAGTCCTGGGAAGTATGACGAAGAGCAAAGGAAGTAGATAATGCTGAAAATATAGTTGAATCATAATATAAAAGCATAAAGTAATAAATGTAAAACAGATAGAAGGAAGAAGCCAGGTGTTTATTATACTAATAGTAGAAGCCTGTGTAACAAAATGGACCAGCTCAGGGCCATTGTTAGTAAAGAGAACATAGATATAATTGCAATAACGGAAACATGGATAAATTCAAACAGCAAGCATTTTTTAGCAGAATTTCATATTCCAGGATATAACCTATTTAAATTTGACAGAGTAGGAAGGAGAGGTGGCGGTGTAGCAGTGTATATCAGGGTGTCATTAAAAGGCTGCAATAAATCAAACATTAAAACAAATAGCGACAATGAAAGTATTTGAGTAGAGATTGGTGAGGGCAGTGAATCCGTAGTCATTGGTGTTATATATAGACTACCTAATTTGAGTAGGAACGATGGTAAATTGCTATGGGAGGAAATAAAGAAGGCATCTGATAGAAACAATGTATGTATTCTAGGCGATTTCAACTTTTCAGGCATAGATTGGAAAAATCAACTTAGCGATAATGAATCTGAAGATTTTATAGAAGTAGTACAGGATAGTTTTATATATAAATTTATAAACTTGCCCACTAGAGGAAATAATATCCTCGATTTAGTTCTCAGTAATAATGAAAATCTAGTAAAAGATGTTGGGATTGGAGACGAACTAGGAAACAGTGATCATAAAGCCATATATTTTAACATAATATGGGATGGCAGGAAGAAGGAAAATTCGGCCTTGATCCCGGATTTTAGGAATGCTAATTACGGTAGCATAAGGAGAGACCTAAGGGATGACCCTATGGTCAGAAGATTAATCCCCCCCACACCTCCGGAAACTGTCAACTTAGGACGGGATAACCCCGAATTTAATTTAGCAGCTACTTATGAACAATTTATTGCGACAATCAATAATGCCCAAAATAAACACATCCCTAAAAGAAAATTCAGATCGATACGGAACCAACCAAAATGGATGAATAATAGACTCTTAGATCTTCTGGGGAAAAAGAAAGGAGTATATAGAAAAGTTAAGAAAGGCGAAAATCACTTACTTGGTTACTATCAGAACCTAACAAGACAGGTATAAACAGAAATTAGGAAAGCAAAGAAAAATTATGAAATCAAGGTAGCAAACGAATCGAAATATACCCCCAAAGCTTTTTATCAACTGTATAAATCAAAGGTTAGAGATACAATAGGTCCCCTTAAAACTACGACAGGAGAAATGACTGATGATGAGTTAGAAATGTGTAGTACGTTAAATAGTCATTTTCGCTCCGTATTCACAAATGAAAACCTAGCACAGTTTCCAGAAGTTCATAAGGTATATAACGACAGTATAGAAAATATGTTGATGAATATCAATATTACTAGTAACGATGTGCTTTAAGTAATTAACAAACTGAAGCCTCATAAATCGCCTGGTCCAGACGAGGTATATGCTAGAATATTAAAAGAATGTAGAGATGAGTTGAGTAATCCATTAGCAGTTTTATTTAATAAGTCATTAGAATCGGGCCTAGTGCCAGAAGCTTGGAAACATGCAAATGTAGTTCCGATTTTCAAAAAAGGTGATAAATCAATAGCATCAAATTACGTCCCATTAGTCTCCACGTCAATCATAGGCAAGTTGCAAAAGAAGTCCAGGTGTGCTACAAATCAAAGCCACCTTGAAACATTCAACTTAATTCATTCTTCTCATGCGGGTTCACCAGGGGCGTTCTTGTCTCTAAATTTGTAGCTTTTTTCTCAGAAGTATTTGGAAAGCGGTAGATAATGATAAGTCATAACGATATATTTATTTAGATTTCAGTAAAGCATTCGATAGAGTCCTCATGAGAGATTGATAAGGAAGGTAGAAGCACATGGAATAGGTGGATCAGTATTAAAATGGATTGAGTCATGGTTAACTGGTAGGAAACAAGAGTCATATAAATGGATTAAAGTCAGACTGGGGTCTTGATCCAAAAGCGAGTTCCCCAGGGATCTGTGATAGGCCCTCTGCTGTTTGTTATATTCATTAATGATCTTGATTTAGGCATAACTAGTAGGATTAGTAAATTTGCAGATGATACCAAAATGGGGAGAGTGATAAATTCAGACAGTGACTTTGAACACCTTCAAAGAGATCTAGATACCTTACATGAGTGGTCAGTAGACTGGCAAATGAATTTTAATAGTGATAAATGCAAGGTACTACAGATAGGGAAGACGAATACAAACGTTAAGTATAAACTAGGTAACACGGAAATAGAAAACTCAGTTTGTGAAAAAAATCAAGGTGTATTTGTTAGCAACGACTTGAAACCTAGAAAACAATGTATTAGCGTTCGCAACAAGGCAAACAGGATTCTTGGGTTCATATCTAGGTCTGTGAGTAACAGAACTGCTGACGTTATCTTGAAACTTTACCTAGCATTAGTGAGGCCACACATGGATTATGCGGTTCAGTTCTGGTGTCCTTATTATAGAATGGACATAGATTCTTTGGAGAGAGTACAAAGAAGAATGACAAAATGATCCATAATATTAGAAACCTTCCATATGAAGAAAGACTGAAAAGCTTAGGCTTACATTCATTAGAGAGGCGTAGAGTTAGGGGAGATATGATAGAGGTGTACAAGTGGGTAAGTGGGATTAACAAGGGTAAAATGGAAGATGTTCTGATGCTCAGTAATAACGAAATAACTAGAACAAATGGCTTTAAATTCCGATTCAGAAAGGATATAGGCAAGCACTGGTTTGGTAATAGAGTTGTGGATATGTGGAATAGGCTACCGAGTGCTATAGTAGGATCGGGGATGCTAGGGAGCTTCAAGGCGAAGTTGGATAGGCACATGGAAGTGCTGGGATGGGTGTGAAAGGGATCTGCCCTGTATGGGCCAGTCGGCCTCCTGCAGTATCCCACTTTCTTATGTTCTTATGTTCTTATGTTCACCTCACAATCTTTACTAAATCTCACCTCACAATCTTCACTACATTTCACTTCACAATCTTCACTACATCTCACTTCACAATCTTCACTACATCTCACTTCGCAATCTTCACTACATCTCACTTCACAATCTTCACTGCATCTCACTTCACAATCTTCACTACATCTCACTTCACAATCTTCACTACATCTCACTTCACAATCTTCACTACATCTCACTTCACAATCTTCACCACATCTCACTTCACTAATCTTCACTACATCTCACTTCACAATCTTTACTGCATCTCACTTCACAATCTTCACTACATCTCACTTCACAATCTTCACTACATCTCACTTCACAATCTTCACTACATCTCACTTCACAATCTTCACTACATCTCACTTCACAATCTTCACTACATCCCACTTCACAATCTTCACTACATCTCAATTCACAATCTTCACTACATCTCACTTCACAATCTTCACTACATCTCACTTCACAATCTTCACTACATCTCACTTCACAATCTTCACTACATCTCACTTCACAATCTTCATTACATCTCACTTCACAATCTTCACTACATCTCACTTCACAATCTTCACTACATCCCACTTCACAATCTTCACTACATCTCACTTCACAATCTTCACTACATCCCCCTTCACAAACTTCACTACATCTCACTTCACAATCTTCACTACATCTCACTTCACAATCTTCAATACATCTCACTTCACAATCTTCACTACATCTCACTTCACAATCTTTCACTACATCTCACTTCACAATCTTCACCATATCTCACTTCACAATCTTTACTACATCTCACTTCACAATCTTCACTACATCTCACTTCACAATCTTCACTACATCTCACTTCACAATCTTCACTACATCTCACTTCACAATCTTCACTACATCTCACTTCACAATCTTCACTACCTCTCACTTCACAATCTTCACTACATCTCACTACACAATCTTCACTACATCTCACTTCACAACCTTCACTACATCTCACTTCACAATCTTCACTACATCTCACTTCACATCTTCACTACATCTCACTTCACAATCTTCACCATATCTCACTTCACAATCTTCACCACATCTCTCTTCACAATCTTCACCACATCTCACTTCACAATCTTCACCACATCTCACTTCACAATCTTTACCACATCTCACTTCACAATCTTCACTACATCTCACATCACAATCTTTACTACATCTCACTTCACAATCTTCACTACATCTCACTTCACAATCTTCACTACATCTCACTTCACAATCTTCACTACATCTCACTTCACAATCTTCACTACATCTCACTTCACAATCTTCATTACATCTCACTTCACATTCTTCACTACATCTCACTTCACAATCTTCACTACATCCCACTTCATAATCTTCACTACATCTCACTTCACAATCTTCACTACATCCCACTTCACAAACTTCACTACATCTCACTTCACAATCTTCACTACATCTCACTTCACAATCTTCAATACATCTCACTTCACAATCTTCACTAACACCATCCTTCATCACTACATATAACATCCATCATCACTACTTATAACACCATCCATCATCATCACTACATATAATACTATCCATCATCACTACATATAACACGATCCATCATCACTACATAAAACACCATCCACCATCACTACATATAGAACCATCCATCACGACATATAACACCATCCGACATCATTACATATAACACCAACCATCATCACTACATATAACATCATCCATCATCACTACATATAACTCCATCCATCATCACTACATATAACACCATCCATCATCACTACATATAAAACCAACCTATCATCACTACATATAACATCATCCATCATAACTACATATAACACCATCCATCATCACTACATATAGAACCATCCTATCATCACTACATATAATATCATCCATCATCACTACATATAACACCATCAAACATCACTACATATAACACCACCCATCATCACTACATATAACATCATCCATCATCACTACATATAACTCTATCCATCATCACTACATATAACACCATCCAGCATCACTACATATAACACCAACCATCATCACTACATATAACGTCATGCATCATCAATATATATATATATAACACCATCCATCATCACTACATATATTACCCTCTTATCATCACTACATATAACACTATCCATCATTACTACAATATAACGCCATCCTTCATCACTACATATAACACCATCCATCATCACTACATATTATAACACCATCCATCATCTTTACAAACACCATCCCTCTTTACTATAGTGATAAACAGAGCTTTATTTTGTTGTCAATTTCTTTAAATTCCAACCTTATTAAACCGTAATTCTTTCTGTATGGTCAAATTTTGATTTGACCTCAGTGAGAGAGCTGTTAGTGTCAGTACATCACAATGGTGTTCCGACGCACTGTATCGAAGGTGACTAAGGTGGAGGTGAAGCCTTGCCAGATGAAGGAGAAGGGCCCCCGATCTAACAAACTGCAGACCACAAAACACACTAAGACCCAAAACAACAAGACCCAAAACAACAAGAAGAAGAAGAAAACTACCACTTTCTGCCGTGTACAAAAGGACCAGTACCTGCCATGGGGAGACTACATCTTCACCGGGAAAAAGACACAAAAGAAGCGCTGAACCTACGCTTCTGATATTTAAAAATACTGTAATAAAAACATATTAATTGATTTTGTTTGTATTATTTATGCTTTTTTTTATTTTCATCTGTAAACGTGCTGTTTTGGGAATATATTTTGAGTTACATAATATTTAGGTACAGCAGTTTATTTCACTGTATCTACTTGTTTACCAAGTAACTGGACTTACAGTCTCTGATCGGGATTCTCAAAACAAATATTTGGCATCGAACTCCGAAAGTGAGCTCGTAATCTAGCCTGTAACTTACAGGACCTCAACACGATCAACCTGGATATAGTAGTCGCTATTTCCGGATTGCATGAAAAAAAATTAATAATATATGTTTTAATAATGCTTGTTAGACTTGTTTTATCATAGAATAATGAAGAAAATGTTTTGTACATCAACATACTAAAATACAATATTAGTTTTTTTTTTACGACAAGAAGAGGCTTGGCTGTTCTATTTCTCGCTTTATGGAAGAGATGCAGCTTTTGTCTTCTTACAACTTTTCAAGTAATTTGTACCAAAATAGAAGATTTTTATTGTCCACATTTAGGGTATATTTTTTTTTATGACTGAATAAACTTGCAGATAGACCTTATTAATGTGGTATAGCTGTAAATATCCTTCAGTAATGAAATCCAAATATGAGGTCAAGTGAACATTTTTGCTTAGACTCCGCCTTTGTTAGGACCAAGTTATAACAAGTTATTCTGCCAAGTATCCAATAAGTACCCATGACTCAGAGTTAAATAATACCTAACCTAATCTAAGTTCATCAAACTTAATAAAAAAGTGGGGCAAAAAATAAGTGGTAAAGAAATTTTTTTCTCAGAAAAAGAATTATATTCAGAGGTTTTTTATCCGATACCTTCAGTCGTGATTATTTTGATGCAAAATTAGTAAAATGTATTTAACCCTAACACTGCCTCACCTTACCTAATCTTACCTTACCTTATCTAACCTAACCTAATGTTACCTAACCTAACCAAGCCGCAACGCTCATGACACAATTGAGTTCTCTAGAAAGTTTTAATTTCATTTTCTTTTTTTAAAAATACATTTGCAGAGACAACAAACTTTTGATAATTATTTCTCCAACATATCTATAAATCTGTTGATGATATATAAATTTAGGATAGGTTAGGTTTGGTGTGATTAGGATAGGTTAGGCTAGTTTAGGATAGTCTAAGTTAGCTTAGGAAGGCTAAGTTAGGTTACGATACACTAGGTTAGGTTTTAATCTGCATGATATTTTTACTGAACTTTTAAACGATGTTATAATCCTGGCAGCAGGGTATCGATCACGAAAATAACACTTTGGTAGTTATAACATTTGATAAAGTTTATTATTACTGTAACATGAAACAAATCACTATAGCTGTACTTATCAATCCAGTATTAAATCTGTATTATCTTTGACCATCGCTCATTGGCCAGCTTATCTCTGCACTGTTCTCTGATATAATAAAGTATTGGTGAATGGGAATATTAATCATTTGTGAGTCACTTACTATAAAGGAAACTGTAACGGATTCTATGGACAGTTGGGAATATTTTCACGGAATAAGTCGGAGTAACTCCCTCTTGCCCAAAAGCGATCCAAGGAGTTAATTCACAGAGCGAAAATCTAGACGAGTCTTCCTTGTTTGTTTTAGGTCATAACAACGAAAAGTTTAATAATGTTTATTACAATGATTCAGGTTTTACTGTAATTCTTCTTTTTTATATTTTTAGTATTTTGTAGATTTTTTTCACCCAGTTCATTTCTTGTTTAGATTCATTATTGTAATTATTTTTATTACAGAGTTGAATTAAAAGTTTATATCTAAGTATTTTACAGCTTCACAAATACTTTTATAAAATGTTGATACACACAGTGGACAGTTTTTAGTTCTTTCTTGTAATACCTCAGTATTACTCTGTTAAATTCTTACCATTTACACCTGACCATTTATTTATTTATTTTACAAATTGTTTAAAGAGAGAACATCACCAGCAGGATACAGATGATGAAGTAAATATAAGTTTGTAACCTAACCCTACCCCCCACTGCTACCCCTCCCTCTTGTCCCACATTCTTACTCGTCACTCCTACCCCTTACTCCTACCCCTTACTCCCACCCCTTAATCCCACCCCTTATTCCCACCCCTTATTCCCACCCCTTGCTCCCACCCCTTCCTTCTACCCCTTACTTCTACCCCTTACTCCTACCCCTTACTTCTACCCCTTACTTCTACCCCTTACTCCTACCACTTACTCCTACCACTTACTCATACCCCTTACTCCCACCCCTTGCTTCCACCCCTTGCTTCCACCCTCTTACTCGTACCCCTTGCTCTCACCCCTTACTCCTACCCTTAATCCCCACCCTTAATCCCCTTAACTTCACATGCCTCCCACCCTTGCTCCCCCATACTCCCACCCTCCTCCCTACCCTTACTACTTTTATGCTCACCCTTACTCCCACCCTTATCTCACATGTACTCACCCTTACTCCCACCCGCCTCCCACCCTTACTCCCACCCTGCCTCCTACCCGCCTCACCTTACTCACCCTAACTCCCACCCCTTACTCCTGTACTCATGCTCCTCCCACCCCTTACTCCACCCTTACTCCCCTGCCTCCCACCCCTTACTCCCCCCTCTTACTCCTACCCTTATCCCTACCCCTTACTCCCCCTTATCTATACTCCCACCTTACTCCCACCCCTTACTCCTATACTCCCACCCCTTACTCCACATATACTCCCTTATACTCACCCTTCTCCCACCTGCTCCCACCCCTTACTCCCACCCCTTACTCCCCACCGCCCTCTCCCCACTCATACTCCCATGTACTCCCTCCCCCTTACTCCCACCCCTTACTCCCCCATTGCTCCATCCCATACTCCCGCCCCCTCCTCCCACCTCTCCTACCTTACTCCCACCCTTACTCCCACGCCTTACTCCCACACCTTACTCCTACCCTTCGCTTCTACCCCCACTGTTACCCCACACTACGCTGGTAATTGAAGACATCATACATTTGTTCACTTAGACACCACTTATTATTCAGGACCTAATGGCTATAATATCAGAGTCATTATTCTTAACTCAACTTTATATATATATCAATTGTCAAAAACCTTCACCACAAGAAAGAAAAGAACAGTCGGGTATGGCAGAAAATGTAATAAACGAACATGGAGTAAGACATCAAGCTCCATATTGTAAACAAGATCATCGTCATTGTTTATTTATTGCGAGGAAAAATATTGTTCGCAATATAATTATAAAAACCTTCTGTAATTCATTCTCTTCATTACACTAAAAGGTAATGAAGTATATAAAGAAAATAGTTTATAAATTACTAAAATAAAAATACATATAAAAAAGTAAAATAACATCTATTGATGGAATAGAAAAGAATTATATCGTAAGTGGGTAAAAGATTTCTTGGGTAGGTTTTAGAATACAATAACTGTTTTCTGCATTACACAGATGGTTCCAAGTCAGAAATTATCCTTAAGTTTTGTGAATCAGTATTTACAGTTTTTCTTAAAGGGTGACTTAAGTTACGGTCACACGATCCCTTTGATGAGCAATTAATTTGGAGCAAGAAATTACGAGTAATTTCTTCCAAATGTGGTCACACGAGTGGCTCTTGGTTCAGTTACTACAGCAAGAAAAAAAAGTTAACGCCGCTGTGCGAGTAGAAGGGAGAGGGAACATCACAACAACAATGCAGGCGACACAGCAGCTATCCTTGGTATTATTGTTATTATTAAAAAGAAATGAGAGAAAGCGAAGAAAAACTATTGGGGACTCGTAAGTGGCTGGCGAGGAGGAGGAACGAGTGTTTAATATAGACTGGTTCAACTATCGTAGTTACAGTAGGGAGGGTTGTTAGTGTGTGGAGAATGACCGGCTGTATGGGCTTGTGTTTTGTAAACAAACACGCCAAAACACCACCCAAATAATAAACTCAGTGTGTCGTAAAAACTGTTTGTGCATTTTATACATAATGTTATTGATCTATGTTATATATAGCCAAGGTAAATACTCGATAAATAAGCTTCGTGTCATTAAATATGGTATTAACCGGGTTTTGAACCGATAATCTTGCTCGAAATAGTCAAGAAATTGACTATCACGATTATCAATAAAAATGCTTCAAAAACTTGCTCGAATTTCTCGAAAATTGCTCGAAATAACTTTCCGGCAAGAAATTGCTAAAAAAAAATGCGCCCATGTGACCAGTGCTTTAAGAATTGTATGATATCCTCATGGCAATGGAAACACACACACACACACACACTCACCCCATACACAGTCACACACTCACCATGCACAATCACACACACCCATACACACACCGTACATGCACAAACCATACACACACATACACACACACACACACACACCATACATACACACACCATACACATACACACACCATACACACATACACACACACACACACACACACCATGCACACACCATACAAACAAACAAACACACACCATATACACACACACACACACACACAATGCACACACGCACACCATGCACACTCACACACACACACACCATGCACACTCACACCATGCACACACACACTAATTGTTTTAATTTAGTTCTTGGAACTCTTAAGTGGCAGCGCTTGATGTAAACACTTCTTGGCATTTTCTGTTTATCTAGTAGCAGGTATACACACAGATGTAATATGAGAAAATAAATTATGAATTCTGTCCAGGGAAGTGTTGTGAATATGACCTTGAGATAACACTTGTGTTAAGTGTGAATTCCCTGTCTAGTGATATGTCCAACTACTACTCTGGGCCGCGAGACAGTGGTAGTGATTACAGATTGCCCACGAGGGGCTAGTTTATTGGGCACCCCCTTACATCCTGTGCAAGGTGAAACGCAGAAGCGTTTACAGTGCCCAACTGGGAAGCATGCGGAGTTCATGCTTGCCTTTATGACTCATGCATTAAGGGCGTAAAAGGCCTGAAGGGTCATGGGTTTTGTCAGCAAGTTACATAAAGTGACAATGATGAGTGTGTGGGGGGAAAATTCCCGGTACAATTTATCTGTTTATGGCAAAGTGTGGCAGGTCCCTATTAATGTGAGCGGTGTTTACTGAATCAGCTGACCCTGGCTCGACCTTTTGAGAGACGCAAGCCAAGTGATCTAAGAGTTGTGAATAACATGGTGAATTACTTGGTGTTATTCATTTGGGTGAATATTTGTATAAATCAAAGGTGCTGTCACACACACACACACACACACACACACACCACACGTGGCATACCACCAACACACAGTTTCTGAGAAGGAGTTTGAGATTGTATTTAACGAAGTCTTAACTGGGAAAATGTTGTATGGCTTTTGTTATGGGGTAAGTTCTGGCGTGAACATTAAGACTATTTTCATAATTTTTTGTAACTAATATTTTTATCTGCCTGGTACAATTATTTATTAATTTGTATTATAAGTTATGTCTTGATAGTCGATGTAATGTAACAATTTATTTTTTGTGTTAATGTTCATATAGATTGGTTCAGTGTTGCAGCTCTGACTCGTCAACGATGTTAATAAGCTCTTGAGTACATATTGCTGGTGAAACTATGTTATATTAACAACACGACAGACAAGTACTATAATACCTTAACATTTAACAATAATTCAGCCTTAATTTAATTTTTTCACCAACTTAAGACACATAACCCAGAAGGAAGTAAGACGGGCAACATAACGCGGGATATCGTGGCTTCACTAAGTGCAAATTATGGAACTTGAGGTAACACATTATGGGAAAATGCGAGCCCTGCTAAGTGGTTCTCCTCAACATGGACGCAAACATCAGATGGACAAAGAAACAGAGGAACCCCGGATATACATTCATTTATTCTACAAAAAAGTTACGTAAACGAGCGTTAAATACGTTTAAGTAATCACAGTTTACGAAGCTGAAGTCGAGATATTAGAAGATGAAGAAGACTTTAGCATATCAGTATACCCCACGACCGGCGCCAGGATGTTAAGTGTGCCATCAGGGTATATTAGCGCTGAGAGACGGGTGCTATCGTGGTATATTAGCATACCTTCACCCTGAATGGTATATCCAAAAGTACAGGATTTACTTCACAGATATTTAGTTATATCTATCGGTATATTATATAAATTATATCAATA
>NW_024755370.1:0-9569 GCF_018991925.1 Homarus americanus
GGTGGTGGTTGACTGTGGGGGAGTTGATCTTGAAGGTACAGCCGCAGCACCAGGTCGTGATGGACTGTTGGGGTGGTGATCTTGTATGTGCAGCAGCAGTAGGTGGTGGTAGTGGACTGTGGGTGAGTTGATCCTGTATTTGCAATGGCAGCAGGTGGTGATGGTGGACTGTGGGGCAGTTGATCCTGTAAGTGCTGCAGCAGCAACAACAACAAGAGCAGCAGCAGGTGGTGGTAGTGTACTGTGGGGGAGTTGATCCTGTAGGTGCAGCAGCAGCAACAGTAGGTGGTGGTGGTGGACTGTGGTGGAGTTGATCCTGTAGGTGCAGCAGCTGCACCACCAGCAGCAACAACAACAACATAAGCAGCAGCAGCAGGTGGTGGTAGTGGATTGTGGGGCAGTTGATTCTGTAGGTGCAGCAGCAACAGCAGCAGGTGGTGGTGGAACGTGGGGGAGTTTATCCTGTAGGTGCAGCAGCAGCTGCAGTTGGTGGTGGTATACTGTGGGGGAGTTGATCCTGTAGGTGCAGCAGCACCAGGTGGTGATGGACTGTGGGGGAGGTGATCCTGTAGGTGCAGCAGCAACAGGTGGTGATGGTGGACTGTGGGGTAGTTGATCCTGTAGGTGCAGGAGCAACAGCAGGTGGTGGTGGACTGTGGGGGAGGTGATCTTGTAGGTGCAGCAGCAGGTGGTGGTGGACTGTGGGGTAGTTGATCCTGTAGGTGCAGCTCCAGAGTGGTGGTGGACTGTGGGGGAGTTGATGCCCTAGGTGCAGCAGCAACAGCAACAACAGTAGCAGGTGGTGGTAGTGGACTGTGGGGGAATTGGTCCTCTAGGTGCAGTGGCGTCAGGTGGTGATGGTGGACTGTGGGGGAGGTGATCCTGTAGGTGCAGCTGCAGAGTGGTGGTGGACTGTGGGGGAATTGATGTCCTAGGTGCAGCAGTAGGTGGTAGTGGACTGTGGGGGAGTTGATCCTATAGGTGCAGTGGCGGCAGGTGGTGATGGTGGACTGTGGGCGAGGTGATCCTGTAGGTGCAGCAGCAGCAGGTGGTGATGGTGGACTGTGGGGGAGTTGATCCTGTAAGTGTAGTGGCAGCAGGTGGTGATGGTGGACTGAGGGGGAGGTGATCCCAGGCAGGGCAACAGGTTGTGTGATGGTGGACTGTGGGGAGGTGATTCCTGTAGGTGCAGTGGTTGCAGGGGTGATGGTGGAGGTGGGGAGCGATCCTGTAAGTGCAGAAGCAGCAGGTGGTGGTGGTGGAGTGTGGGGGAGGTGATCCCAGGTGCAGTGGCAGCTGGTGGTGATGGTGGAGTGTCGGGGAGGTGATCCTGTAGGCAGCAACAGCAGCAGGGGTGGTGGGCTGTGGGGCAGTTGATCTCTGTGGGCAGGAGGCAGCAGGTGGTGGCGGTGGTGGGACTGTGGGAGTTAGGTTGCAGGCAGTGTTGGGCAGGTGGTGATGGTGGACTGTGGGGAGGTGATCTTGCATGCAGCAGCAGGTGGTGGTAGGACTGGGGTGAGTTGATCCTGTATTTGCAATGGCAGCAGGTGGTGATGGTGACTGGGGAGTGATCTTGAAGGTACAGCCGCAGCACCAGGTCGTGATGGACTGTGGGGAGGTGATCTTGTATGTGCAGCAGCAGTAGGTGGTGGTAGTGGACTGTGGGTGAGTTGATCCTGTATTTGCAATGGCAGCAGGTGGTGATGGTGGACTGTGGGGGAGTTGATCCTGTAAGTACAGCAGCAGCAACAACAACAAGAGCAGCAGCAGGTGGTGGTAGTGTACTGTGGGGAGTTGATCTGTAGGTGCAGCAGCAGCAACAGTAGGTGGTGGTGGTGGACTGTGGTGGAGTTGAACCTGTAGGTGCAGCAGCTGCACCACCAGCAGCAACAACAACAACAACATAAGCAGCAGCAGCAGGTGGTGGTAGTGGATTGTGGGGCAGTTGATTCTGTAGGTGCAGCAGGAACGGCAGGTGGTGGCGGTGGACCGTGGGGGAGTTGATCCTGTAGGTGCAGCAGCAGCTGCAGTTGGTGGTGGTATACTGTGGGGGAGTTGATCCTGTAGGTGCAGCAGCAGGTGGTGATGGACTGTGGGAGGTGATCCTGTAGCAGCAGCAACAGCAGGTGGTGGTGGTGGGCTGTGGGGGAGTTGATCCTGTAGGTGCAGGAGCAACAGCAGGTTGTGGTGGACTGTGGGGGAGGTGATCTTGTAGGTGCAGCAGCAGTTGGTGGTGGACTGTGGGATAGTTGATCCTGTAGGTGCAGCTCCAGAGTTGTGGTGGACTGTGGGGGAGTTGATGCCCTAGGTGCAGCAGCAACAGCAACAACAGTAGCAGGTGGTGGTAGTGGGCTGTGGGGGAGTTGATCCTGTAGGTGCAGTGGCAGCAGGTGGTGATGGTGGACTATGGGGGAAGTGATCCTGTAGGTGCAGCAGCATCAGGTGCATGGTGGACTGCAGGGTGACGGTGGAGGCCACCGTGGGGGAGGATGTGGTACTGTAGTCGTAATTCATCGTACATCCTTCATGGGACAATTAACGTCGCACCTTAATAACACCTGAACCACCACCACCTACCTCCCCGGCCCGCCTCCACGGCCTCACTTGGGTTTTGGTTGTCCCAGCCATTGTTTAATTCGTGTCTTATTTATCTCAGGTATTGTTTCAGTCGTTTTTTTGTTTTGTCCCAGCCTTTGTTTGACGAGTTTCTTGTTTAACTCGTAATTTGTCTTTTGTTTTGTTTACTTTATTTACATTTTCAGTTATTGCTTAATATCCTGCATAGTTCACATTTGATCTCCTGCTCTGTTTGATGCGCTTTTTGTTTACATCCTGTCTTGTATATGTGGTTTTATTTTCCTGTTAACGTGTGTCTTGTTTGCCTTACACCTTGTTTTATTATTACTATTTTTATCTAGTAATTTATTTTGTACTTTGTTTAACTTGTTTCTTGTGCTATGTTATAATATTTTGTCGAAATTGTTTGCATATGTTGTTTATTTCTTACTAGTTTCTCTTGCTTTGACTAATACTGTTTACCTTGTTTGTTTTAATGTTCAGTGGATATATTCGGATCTTGTTTACCACGTAGGTACCTTGTTTGTCTAGTCGCTCGGTTAAGAAAGTCTTCCTGTCAGTGTTATGTTGTTGTCGCCATATTTCTGTTGTCAACTCGAGCAGACTTCAAGTGTCGGTTAAACCACAGGTATGGCTGAGGCGTTGGTCTGCAGGTTTGTCTTAGTTGTGGTGGTGGTGTTGTTAGGTGTGGTGGTGGTGTGGTGTGTTAGGTGTGGTGGTGGTGTGGTGTGTTAGGTGTGGTGATGGTGTGGTAGTGGTGTTGTGTGTGGTGTTGGTAGTATTGTGTGTAGTATGTTAGGTATGGTGATGTGTTAATTGTGGTGGTGGTGGTATTGTTAGGTGTGGTGGTGGTGCTGATGTTGTGTCAAGTGTGGTGGTGTCTGATCCAGGGTGGCGGAAGTGGAGAAGGAGGAGGAGGTGAAGAAGGAAATGGGAAAGAAGGTGGTGGTGTAGGAGGAGGAATAAATTGTAATAAGAAGAGACAAAGAAGAAAATAAGTAGAAAAGAAGAAGAAAATAGAAGAAAACTAAGAACGTGTTGGTAAGAGAGAGGAATCAGGGAGTACCGAGGAAGATTAGTTCAGAAACTGGGGTATTAAACTAGTCTATTGTTAATACCGGCTCTATATTAACGTGATAGGGTCCACCATGTTATACTAAATACCAATAATATACCGCATTGACATAATTGAACAGGTAATGTGTATTAATTTACTATGGCACTAACACCAGGTGTGTATATATATATATATATATATATATATATATATATATATATATATATATATATATATATATATATATATATATATATATATATACAAGATATCTATATATAAATATATATATATATATATATATATATATATATATATATATATATATATATATATATATATATATATACATATATGCACATATTCCGTATATAATAAAGGTTACAAATAGATTCAGGATTCTTTAACTTAACATGGTATTAAAATTGAATACTTATTACTGTAGTTTCTCTGTTGGTATTAATAGCTGGGACTAACATGACGTACAAACACTGTTAATTTATGTTGTATCCCCCTTAAAAAAAACCAATGAGTATTAAATTCGTTCTTGGCTCGCAGTTACAATACAGTAATTACACGCTGCTTGAGTAAGGTTAAAAGAACTAGATATAATAAGATTGGTGAATCGAAAAAGGCTGAATTTAAGGGTCTTCTATATATATATATATATATATATATATATATATATATATATATATATATATATATATATATATATATATATATATATATATATATATATATATATATATATATACATATTAGTGCTGTAAGGGTGATCGTGTTAACCTATGTTCTATTTTATGATGTACAGTTGTGGACAAAATTCCCCAAACAGTTGGTAATATCTGCTTTTCATTACATTGTATATCGGAACTACAGATTGAAAATAACACTCCTTAATACAGAGACAAATTCGAGAAAATACGTCAAATTTCCATTCTCCATCACCTAATGATCTTCAAGTACTCACACATTAGATACTGTCACGTGTCCGGGGATTTATGTCGGCAACTGTACATTCGAATTTGTGTGTTGATATATGGGAATGTTTTAAAGTAGTTGAATTTATTTGTGTTTACTGCCGTCTGGAGAGAGAACAATAGGAGTGATTATTTTAGGTCCGTAGTAGACTGTTCGACTATACTGTATGTTTGTGTGTGTCTGTTGGTTTATTAATCCGTCCTCCAGTCTGTTGGTTTATTTGTCCGTCCTTTAGTCTGTTGGTTTATTAGTCCGTCCTCCAGTCTGTTGGTTTATTAGTCCGTCCTCGAGTCTGTTGGTTTATTAGTCCGTCCTCCAGTCTGTTGGTTTATTAGTCCGTCCTCCAGTCTGTTGGTTTATTAGTCCGTCCTCGAGTCTGTTGGTTTATTAGTCCGTCCTCCAGTCTGTTGGTTTATTAGTCCGTCCGTGGGTCTGTTGGTTGATCAGTCCGTTCCTGTCTATATTAGTTTATCAGTCTGTCCGTGTATCTGTCTGTGTTTCCTATCAGATCGTCTGTTCGTCTGTCGATGTATCAGTCCGTCCGTTTGTCTCTCCGTGTATTAGTCCGTCCGTGTGTCTGTCCGTGTATCAATCCGTCCATAGTATGCTGTCAAATCGAGGACTCAAACAGTCGTAATTTTCTAACTGTGATCTTTGTAGGTGAATGTGTGTCTCAACAAAACCACTGAAGAAGTGGATAATGAGGCTATTCCGTCGGTTCTTCTTTGGAACTGGTGTGGCCCGACGGGGAGATTAGCGGTCTCCTCCTCCGCTATTTCTTGTTCCTCCTTCCTTGCTCTTTATGCTGTTGTTGTTGTTGTTGTTGTTCTCCTTAAATCTTTTTCTTTCTTTTGTATTTCTTTCTTTCTTTCTTTAAAATTGTACACACTCAATTTTTCCCCGGTAAAAACCACTGCACTGCACTTTTGCGGAAGGCTTATGACAGGAACATAAGAGTTGAATTAAAACTTGAGTTTTCCAACAAAAATAACTTTAATCACCTTTGGAAGGAAATTGAACATATCGCTTAAAATGTTCCCGCCGGACAATATGCTCCCTGCCAGCCAATTTTCCCGAGGCACGGTAAATGTGGCCTCCAAACACGGTGCGCACGCAATTTACTGAATTATGTCGAGTTTCTAATATATTAGCTAGATAATAACTTAATTACTTTTATTACTTATTATTTATTTATTTATTTATTTATTTATTTACGGGCATATTTATGTACGAATACACTTATTTACTTATACTGCTTGCTACTTACGCACTCACTTAAGCACTTTATTGTTTGTGTACAACTCTACGAGATAATTAGAATCAGTGATACAAGTTTTTTTTTAGGTAGCACTTAACATGTAGTTTATGTATACATTATAAGTTCAATAATGGTGTGTTAAGAAAGTGCTTCCTCACCATCAGATGCGGTGGATGTCGCGGAGAAAATATTGCATAAGGAAAATAAATTGCAGTTTGTCACAGTATCTCACCTGCTCTTGTAAACTTATTAAGAGTAACGTTGAAATGTACAAGTAACAATTAATTACCTATAAATATTATTTTTTCCTTCAGCTAATAGTGATATTTTTTGTGTTTTGCAGGTACGGTGTTTGGCCAGAGACAGCAACAGGTAATGGTTCTAAATTAAGGGTTATGTGTCTTCGCCTGGGGTAGTGGAGGATATACCAGGGTGCGGGTTGTAAGAACCAAGGGCCTGCCTAGCCAGGTGGTCGCCAGGAGAGGGTGTTCATAGGTCATGGTGCAGGGTGTGATAAAGAGTCCCGGGAACCACATACGCGGTTATATTCCAGGCAGTTGTTGTGTGTGACAACTACAGTATGTGTCCCTGCCATCAGTAATTCCCTTATGTTTGAAACAACTTTGTATTTTTTCGATAGAAAATGAAGTAGTAAACAGTGATAGGATAAAGAGAGGATGATACGTAAAACAAACTATGACCGTCTTGTAGAATATAGAAACAGCGGGAAGTTCGGTTGTGTAGAGTTGAATAAAATAACATAATTTTTTTCATTTGTTGTATACAAGACAGTTAGGCTTACCGAGACTATAAATTGTATAAAATTCCATTTCCCTGGCAAAGACAATTATCTTCCTCGTGGGGTTTACGCAAGAGATAAAGGAGAAAAAATAAGCCAACTGTCAGTTTGTTTATCATTCACTAAGTCATGTTGAATAAATACTTTACATTAATCATAAATACAAATGTAACTTATATGAAGTTATCCTGGAAAAATAATAATTTTCTTAGATTAATATAACTCGCACAATAAGAACCCATCGATCTACCCCCCCCCAGCCACGACTGGTGACCCAAGACGACATAGAAGTCACAATTGCTCTACATCAGGAGGGAAAAATATTGCTTATTGGCCTCGTCTGAGAGCCCCAGATCAGGCAGCTTTGTGCCAGAGATGGAGACCATAGTTCAGTTCGTTCTCGTGGCGTCGCGTTCACAACTCTGACACACGAACGTGCAGAGGAACATATGACCAGACAGAGCAACAGATGGACTCATTGAGGGGTGCATGGACGGGCAGACATACAGAGGATTGGAGTGATGGACATACACAGGGAGGAACAAGATGAACGTACAGACAGATGGACACACAACACTCCTAGGACCCTTCAGCTAAGCGGGGGCCGGGAGACAATAAACATGTAAACAACAGTACATATCGCCTTCATAGCTCAACAGTCAGATGCTGGACCCCTAAAAACCTCCCTTCCGTAAGAGTAGTTTTAGTTTTATTACATCTCGTAGAGTTCTCTGTGTATCTGTTAAACGACTGAGAAATCTGGATTGTAGGATGGGGCCGGGGGAGGAGGGGTGGAGGGACCGGGTAGGAGGGCCAGGGGGAGGGGCCGCGGAGGAGGGGTTACTGCCAGTCCCCAGTGTAAGGGCAACGAGAAAACTTTTATTGTGAGGCGGAACTTGTTACTGCGTCAGGGATCCTACATGATGAGTGTACTGGGTTTTGGAAATGATGTCTTTGGGAGGTTATAGAAGGAGAGAGAGTATATCACACACACACACACACAGACACACACTCACAAACACACACACACACTCCCACTCCCCCAACACACACAGGCACTGAACACACACACACACACACACACACACACACACACACACAGTACACACAACACACACACACACACACACACACAACACACACACACACACACACACACACAACACACCTACCTGCCTACACACACACACACACACACACACAACACACACACACACACACACTCACTCACACACAACACACACACCTACCACACACACACACACACACACACACACACACACACACACACACACACTCACTCACTCACTCACAACACACACACAGACACACACACTCCACTTTCCACACAGGAGACACCCCACACACACACACAGAACACACACACACAGACACACACTCACTCACACACACACACACACACACACACACAGACACACACACACACACACACACACACACACACACACACACACACACACACATGTACTTAGTCAACAATACACAGACAGACAAACAGATTAATGATAGAAAACAAGAGAGACAGACACAGGACCACCATAAGGGGAGCGACAAGTACCGTCCAGCGCGTGGTTAGGCTGAGGTGCTTCTTGGCTGTCGGAAGTGGTGGATATCAGTTTCAGCTCCGGGACTCATGGTGACTTGTATCCGAGGGAGGGGAAGTGGCAGCAGAAGTGTATCCTGAGGAAGTCGTAGCAGAAGTTTGTCCAAAGGAAGTAATAGCGGAAGTAGGTCCTGAAGAAGGGGAAGTGGCAGCATAAGTATCTCCTGAGGATTGGGAAGTGACAGCAGAAGTATGTCCTGAGGATGGGGAAGTGGCAGCATAAGTATGTCCTGAGGATGGGGAAGTGACAGCATAAGTATGTCCTGAGGATGGGGAAGTGGCAGCATAAGTATGTCCTGAGGATGGGGAAGTGGCAGCATAAGTATGTCCTGAGGATGGGGAAGTGACAGCATAAGTATGTCCTGAGGATGGGGAAGTAAGGCAAGTGTCCCGGAGGAAGGGAAGGACAGCAGAAGATGTCCTGAGGATGGGGAAGTGACCTGAGAAGTTATGTCCGAGGAAGGGAAGACCTTGAGAAGTAGGTCCTGAAGAAGGGGAAGTGGCAGCATAAGTATGTCCTGAGGATGGGGAAGTGACAGCAGAAGTAGGTCCTGAAGAAGGGGAAGTGGCAGCATAAGTATGTCCTGAGGATGGGGAAGTGACAGCAGAAGTATGTCCTGAGGATGGGGAAGTGGCAGCATAAGTATGTCCTGAGGATGGGAAAGTGACAGCAGAAGTATGTCCTGAGGATGGGGAAGTGACAGCAGAAGTATGTCCTGAGGATGGGGAAGTGACCGCAGAAACAATCCCGAGGGAGGGGAAATAGAAGTACCTGTATAAGGGTGACTGGTTAAAGGGGTAGACTGTGTGAAGGGAAGTAGACATTAAGAGAATAAGGGGAAGGTTGTCGAGGATGGGAGGGGATACTCATGAGCGTCTCCCCTCTTGCCTTTTTCCCCTCAGCCCAGTATGCTAATGAGCAGTTTGGATGGTCGTCTCGGGGTAGTTATGAGGTCATTATGTTACCTCTAATTCCCCCGCTCGGTTGACAGGGACATATGTGGACGGGGGATTTTCTGCGTATACACCCGTCTTGGCTGTCAGTGTCGTCTCGGGGTATTTTTGGCTTCTTTCGATCTGACAATACAGGTACAGGCACACGGGTACAGGTACAGGCACACGGGTACAGGTATAGGTACATGGGTACAGGTATAGACACGGGTACAGGTATAGGCACACGGGTACAGGTATAGGCACACGGGTACAGGTACAGGCACACGGGTACAGGTACAGGCACACGGGTACAGGTACAGGCACACGGGTACAGGTA
>NW_024755371.1:0-5000 GCF_018991925.1 Homarus americanus
CCCCCCCCGTCTGCACTAGTATACAAAACAATAATTCGGTTTAATAAACTTGTACATAAACACGTACGGTGTTGTAATCTCTATCAGCGGGGACATAAGCCTGCAGCAGCGCTCCGGCTACATACATACACATAACGTGTCTACATAATGTCTACATAAATGTTTCTTATCCTTTAACAGGTCATCAGCCTCATTATTAAGGGATCATCAGGAAATAATTGGCTTAAGTCAGACACTGTGGGAGGAAACTGATCAAGGTTGAGACGTGAAGTATGACCCATAATACTCTATTATAGGTCAAATATATTTAATAATCCAATAAACTGTTAGACGGTTGTTCATATTGTTAGATGTTCTGGGTAATAAGTTCTATATACAGGAGAGAACACAAACACCTGTATAGTTTTGTAGGTTCGGTTTACTGGATAAGAGTATGTACACAGAGGTGGGTAGCACTGCTCCCTAGCTAAGGTCCGGGTCAACTACCATAGACGACGTATGGCAAGTGATACATTAGCAGCTTCCATACGTCGCCAGGCACATTAATTAAGCGTGTGGGATATGGTAATAACATTGCCACACGCTGCTGGCTAGGCTGAATAATATAAATGGAGCACATACATAATATACATACATAATACATAATCCAGCATACATAATATACATACACCTCCCTCCCCCCTATACGCTCATAGCAAAGTCTTGAGCGGACCTTTTCTTCTGGATCCGTTCTGAGCGTCGAGGGACTTCATCACTGGGAAGGGTATGGGACTCAACACTGGTGGCGGGGCCAGCAGAAGGCATTGTTACGGGGCGGAGAAAACGGCGGTTCCTCCACCACACACGACCCCTGGGTAACCGCACCTGGTAGTCCCGTGACCTGCCGAGACCTGACTACGCCTACTTTGTCCCCAACGTAGGAGGAGTCAGGTCCCTGAACACAGACAGGTGCCGACACTCAGCCTGGGAGAGAACGGGCGTAGATGCGTTAGCCAGCGGGCAGCGACGTCCTGGGCACGTTCGGCGGCTCGGCGATCACAATCCTCTGTCTTGGCCTGCCACTCCTTGGAGAAGGATTGAGGGTGAGCAGGGACGCAAGAACGAAGGGGGCGTCCATACAAAACCTGGGCAGGGGAGCGTCCGGTGTAGTTAGGTGTGTTGCGGAGTTCAAGAAGACCCCGGTCGAAGGCCTCGCAGTCAATATTCCCAAAAGGGGCCACCTTAAGGATGAGGTGCTTCAAAGATTTGACAGCAGCCTCAGCGTGGCCGTTGGACTGCGGGTAATGGGGCGATGACAACACATGCCGGACTCCCCATCGGTCAAGGAACGCGGCAAAGTCCCGGCTTGTGAACTGAGGCCCTCCGTCGGTTCGCAGGCGTACAGGAACGCCCACGTCACGGAAGTAGTGGCGGAACTTGCTGATGGTGGCGGCAGACGTCGTGTCATTACCGCCCTTGATGACAACCGGCCAGCCAGAGAGACGGTCGACGATAACCAGGAAGGACTTTCCTGACACGCAGAAAAAGTCGGCCGACACAGACTCAAAGGGGCGGGTGGGGTTGTCGTCACTCATGAAGGGTACCTGCTGCTGGCTGGGTTGTAATACGTGGCGGGGCTTACACACCTGGACAGCATTGGAGGTGTCGGGGTCGATGCCAGGCCGGAACACAGTCTGTCGTGCACGTCGTTTGGTGGCCTCAGCTCCACGGTGATTGTCGTGAAAGCGAGCCAAGGCGTGGGGACGTGATGCAGCAGGGACAACTACCGAAGGAGAGGTGTCACTGGCCAGAGGTAGGGGTAGGGCGGCAGCAGGGTAGTTGCTGCTCCCTTCATGCACCCTGTTGGCGTAATTTGCCTCGAGAATCGGTGTTGGGAAGTCCTGGGAGATGATGGCCAACTCTTGACAATGTCTGTAGGACAGCAAGGGAGTCGGGACACCATTATGCACGTCAATCCAGGCCTGACACGACCTGTTGCCAAAGGTGACATGTGCATAGAATGAACCCAGGGCTGGGGCCATCTGTGAACCATCTGCCGTGACGCAGAGGTCCTCGGGAGGCGGTCCTAGATCGCTTGGAGAGAGCCCCAAGCATCGCAAATGCTGGGGACCGATGACTGTAGCATCAACGCCGGTGTCGGGCAACATCTGAAGACGGGAGGACACACCGCCGTAGGTCACGATGACGCTGATGTACTGGGGGACTTTGGTCCTGGGATGCGAGGAGTACACCCTCCTAAAATGGGTCGGGCTTTATCCAGGGTCGTCGTGCCTCTGATTTGGCGACTGTGGGCGGCCCTCACTGGTAGAAGGGCGCCGAAGCTTCCGCCGACGCTGTCCCTTGGGTTCGTGGGTAGGGCAACACTTGTCATAGTGGCCCAGACGACCGCACACATTGCACTGTACGTACTTAGCTGGGCACCGCACTGTGAGCGACCAGTGGCCATACGGTCACAACTGTTGCAGGTAGACTGAGCAGCTGGACACACCTGTGTTCCGTGCTGATTACCACAGTTGTTACAAAATGAACCGGGCGTGGACGTGGTGGGCGAAGGCGTAGGAGCAGACTTCTTGTCCTTCTTGTACCGGGAAACAGCGCGTACAGCTGTAGGGGGAGCTCGGATGGCAGAGGTGGCACACCTGGCAGCCTCATAGGAGCGACATATCGTCAACACATCCTGAAGAGAGGAGGAAGAGTCGAGGGAGGTGAGGCGTTGGACAAGTTCCTCGTCCTTAACGCCCATCAGGATCACCTGCTTCAACTGGGTCTCCTCGCACTGCTGGTGGTGGCCTAAACATATATCTACCTCTTCCGAGGCTCTCTTAAGACGTACATAAAAAGCGTCAAAAGACTCACCCTCCATCTGTCTGCAGCTAAACTATTCCCTCCTGCGCAGAGCTTCATTCTGCTGTCCTTTGATGTGCCGTTGTAGAACGTCCAGTACCTCCTCTACAGACAGCGAAGAGGTTGGGGGTACCTGCAACGTATGTTCTAAGACACGCTGAACTTCCAGGGACAGGCACATACGCAGCTGGATGAGTTGTTTAGGCTGTGACAAACTCTGGAGATCCACCATTGTAGCATAATCAGCCCACCGCCGCCGCCATTCGCGAAAAGTCTGGAAATTTACATCAGGCTCCAAGATGGGCGGTGTTTGAGCTGCTGCTTTAGGTGGGGCTGGGGGGCGTGAAGGAAGCATGGATGAGGTATCTGAACCATTCAGTACCGAGGCAGTGTTAGAGCCAGGGGCTTGGTTAACAGTGAGGCGAGATATCAAGGCTTCAAACCGTGCACTGTCTTCCATTCTCCGTTGGTGGTCTCGTTCTGCCTCTGCTTGCCTTCTGTGCTCATCCGCCAAACGTCTGTGAGCTTCATCCTCGCGTCTCTCATCTCTCATAAACTTCATTAAGGCAATTATCTCTGGAGATAACGCTGAATGTTGAGGTGAAGGGCTGCGCGATGTTGTGGGAGCTGGGCCGGCCTGGTCATCCATCTCTGGGGGACTATCATCCGCTTGACTCATCCAGGCGCTGGGTCCACGGCTACGTAAGGCATGAGACATAACTACTTTATCTGTGTACTGTGTCTTAAATCAGTGTTGACCGGTCAGCCCGTCGTATCAACAAGATTTCAGACAAAAAAATTTAATTAAATACACAGATAAGTAGGTTATATATATAAAATATATATAAGAAAGCCGCGCGGTCAGCAAGTGTTAGTACATGTATGTGTGTGTGTCCCGGGCAGAGCGTCTCGCCCCAGCTGTGAGGGGGGGGTGGAGGCGGCGCTGTGAGGGAGGGGGGTGGAGACAGGAGTAGCTCAGTCGCTCTCTGTAAACGGTCAGAGGAGGGTGCGCTGAGCTCTACACCCCACAAATGCCCAGAACATGCCGTATACCTTGGAAATCCGTTCGAACAAGGTCACACATGAATGGCACGAAACACACAATGCACTAAACACTTCACAGAAAATCACTGTCACTGACACTGCTCAAAGTTGCGAAATTCTTCGAGGGATGACGCGGGGTTGACCCAAGGCGGGGATCCATCAGCCGGCTTTCCACAAACTTGCACTAATCACTCGTAATAATCCAGTAATCCTACGCACTGCGCCATGTTAGATGTTCTGGGTAATAAGTTCTATATACAGGAGAGAACACAAACACCTGTATAGTTTTGTAGGTTCGGTTTACTGGATAAGAGTATGTACACAGAGGTGGGTAGCACTGCTCCCTAGCTAAGGCTCCTGGTCAACTGCTATAGACGACGTATGGCAAGTGATACATTAGCAGCTTCCATACGTCGCCAGGCACATTAATTAAGCATGTGGGATATGGTAATAACATTGCCACACGCTGCTAGCTAGGCTGAATAAATAATACAAATGGAGCACATACATAATATACATACATAATATATAATCCAGCATACATAATATACATACACATATCACTATTGCAGCACTGTGACCTATGACCTCACCATCACAATGTAAACAAGCACCACGAAAACAACACTAACACCATTAACACCTTGTGGTTAATTAACTTTTCTTCTTGTTCTTGTGCATCAAGTGAAAAAAACTGTTGTGTGTTGTACAAAGAATTCTACTCCAGGAATGTTGTGGTGGTCGCCAGAGAAGAGATTTAATATTGGGAACTAATGAGACAGAGGTCGAGGGGACAAAGCAGATGAGTCGACCCAGAAAAAGTAAGAATCGTGACTCTTACAAGAATATACGAACCTCATCATATCATGGGTTAAATCCTTTTGGTTTAAGATAAAACTACTCTCACCACCCAAGTCTTATAGCGGTATTCATAATGGTACTCATCAGTCGTGCTCAGGCCAGGTAACACAAGAGTTATGTTCACCAGCAGGAGTAGAGAGTTTGTTTACATCACGATATCGTCTGTGTGGTTTACCCTCCTTAGCCCAGGTACACGTTGTGTCTGTTTACGTGAGACAAACAGCTGGGTGTGTTTACCATCCCAGACACTG
>NW_024755371.1:10000-15230 GCF_018991925.1 Homarus americanus
TAAACTTAGAGGTGGAGTTTTAAATCCATTATGGTTGTGAGCTTGTCAGGCTTACTTGAGGCACGACTACATAACCCGACCATCAGGACAGCACCGAGATAAACCACATAGTACACATTAATTACAGGTAAATAATAGTATATATTAATTACCTTGTCTTAATAACCTTGCCATGCACCTGTTATAAATCCACATTCAACTAATTTCTCTAGAAGTGTGTCAAATGCTGTATAGATGATACTATACATATACATAACCTGTAATGCATCATACGGCTTAGCCTCAAATATTTTAATAAGGATCCACATATACATTAGCATATACTGTACGTGTTGGCACCAATACGTTCAATTAATCTAATACATATTTATACGCGTTAACGGTTGGCGAAGTAAAGTGTAAATAAGTTGTGTAAGATCTTAATTAAAGTAAAGTTGAGTGAAAATAGTGTTCTTCCACTTTGTGTTTGATATTAACACAACAAACAATCACACTAATAGCTACTACACCTTCTCTAACTCATTAACTCACGATGCTGAGTTTACTGTTATTGTCAAACTAAAGGAATTAATATAGTTACAGTTTGTGATTCATAACTGAAATAGTTAACCAATAAAATTTAATATATTTTCCATTATTTTTTACTTCAGTTTAATTTAAGCGAGAGGAGTTTTTGTAGATCAACTAAATGAAAATACTGAAATTGTTGGGTCAGTGGGCAGGCAGGCAGGCAGGTACAGGTAGGTAGGTAGAGAGTTTCCCCCAGTAGTGTGTGGGAGATACGAGGCAGGTGGGCGAGGTGGGGGAACTTACTCTGTTGTTCACGATAATAATAATAATAATAATAATAATAATAATAATAATAATAATAATAATAATAATAAAAAAAGAGAGTATGATTTTTTTTTAATAAACTTAAAATTTTTGGGAAGAATGTATAGAAAACTTTAACTTAAAATTTTATGGGGTGAAAGAAAATACACTTTTATACATTAACTGGGGAGAAAAAATCCATGGATGGTAATCAGGTGATAAAGCATGATAAATATATGGTGTGGTAAAGGTTGAGAGACAGATAAGAGATAGAAAGAAGATAAGAGATAGAGAAGAGGAGGTAAGAGTGAAGCCACGAATAAGACAAATATGAGCAACAGAATGTGTCATAATTTGGTATTTACTCTCTCTCTCTCTCTCTCTCTCTCTCTCCTCACTTCAATCTCTGGCTGGCTGGGAACACTCACAGTAAAAAGAATTTCCACTACCAAGAGCGGGAGACAAACACTCACTCTGAGATTATTTAATAATTCAATTCCTCCTTCTTTCTCTGTCTTTCAGTTCTTCCTTTATCCTGTGTGTGTGAGTGTGTGTGTGTGTGTGTGTGTGTGTGTGTGTGTGTGCTTTTCTCAGCTGTCACCAAGGTTGTACACGGGAGCGAAAGCGGTATAACAACACTTTTCACTATTGTTAAGTAGCCCCCCACCCAAAAAAAAAAACATATTATTTACACATGACTATGGACCAGGACGGAATCTACCGACCAGTACAGTACTTCAGGCAGGATGGGTGAGCATGTTCCCCTACACAACAAAGACGACCTTAGTTATACCTTCCCTCTACTGTACAACACAATAGGTTCCTGGTGGAGCCGTCAACAGCGTGTGGGAGGGATTGATCTATTACCTTGTTCTGAATTTAGAAGATATCTGGACGGAAGGGGAAGAGGCAGGGACAGGCAGGAGATGGAAAAAAAGGGATAGAGAGGATGAGAGAGAAATTGAACGAGGAAACAAGGGGTGAAAGGAAGGTGAGGCGAGAGAGATGAAGGCCAACTATAGAAAACAATCGAGAGAAGATAATTGGGATATATAGTGAAAGAGGGAAGGAGATAGAAGAATAAATATAAAAGATAAATACAAAGATGATGAAAAACATGGTGAAATGGTGATGAATTCTTAATTCTAGTTGTGTATGGGGGCAGAGGAAGGTAAAACTTACGTCACTAGAAATTGTGAAAACTCGTATTCATGTGAGTGAGGGAGGGAGGGAGGATGAGGGAGAGAGGGAGGATGGAGGCTGTATGTGAGGATGGCGACTGCATGGGAGGATGGTAGAGAGAGAAAGGGTGAAGGAACGAGGGAGGGTGAGGGCGAGAGGGAGGGTGAGGGGGTGAGGGAGAGAGGGAGGATGGAGACTGTATGAGAGGATGGTAAAGAGAGGGAGGGTGAAGGAAAGAGGGAGGGTGAGGGCGAGAACGAGGGTGAGGGAGAGAGGGAGGATGGGGGCTGTATAGGAGGGTGGGGTAAACAGGGGGAGTAATGGAGAGAGGGAGGGTGGAGCACTGTTTACACTAGATAATGGGTGTGGTCGGGGCAGCAGCTCACCTGTGTAATAAAGCGGTCATAATACTTTAATAGCCAGGCAAGCAGTATTGACATAAGGATCATATTCAACCCCCCGAGAGCATCCACCAAGCAGTAATTTAAGACTAAACTGGTTATAATTCACCGCATGCTGAGGAAAATGCTGAGAAAATATAAGAGGTAGAATGACAGACGCCCCTCCTGAGTTTACCCGTTGACCAAAATTGGCCACCTAAGGATAAATTACCTCCAATATCTTTATAACGGCAAAAACACCTGAAACTATCGAGGCTTCCAGGTTAAATGAATCCCCCAGAGTGTCAGTACTGTAGGCCGCTGAGCGAAGGTTGTTTACCTGCATGACTCTCGACCTGCCGCCAGGAGCTGAGGCCAAATCCACTTTTCTTCATAACTAAATCTTGGTACTTCTTAATCTCAAAATATATAAATTAGTAAATAACTTCAAATGTGAGGGATGATAAGGGCTGATAATATGTAAATGTAATCAGGAAGAATATTTTTTCTTGTTTGTTGTTGTGTTGTGTTCTGAGGCTACGGGTCTCCCCTCCCCCCACCCAAAAAAAAACCGGAGGTGGTACCTTTACACACATACATTCATACATACATACACACAATACAGTTCACACACAAGTACACAAACACACGTATACAAACACACACAGGTTACCAGGATGTTCTTAAGGCCTTAAACTTACAAACACTCAACCAATGCCGTGAAGGTCTGAAGTGTGGTAAGACCAGCACTAGCTGAGCCAGTCACAGATCAACACGGCACCTCACAAAACTGATCACCATCCTTGAGGTGCCCCCCCAGCACGACCCCCTCCTACCCAGCACGACCCCCTCCTCCCCAGCACGACCACCATACAATAACATTGACAATCATACGAAACCAAAATCTTAAAAAAATAGAAGGACATTTTAGAGTAAATACGGGCGTGTGAGTGAGTGAGGCAGAGGTCTGGTAGGTTATTCTGATTCACACAAGTTTGGGGGAAGTACAACCTTTTTCAACCTTTTGACACTGTGGCATTACAGTATAATGGGAATGACGTATCTCCAAAACGCCTCTTTTGAGTAAATCACATTTTAAGTTTTAAGTTTATGTACCATGGAAACTACTGCAGGGATTTTAATGAAACTTTTCACAAAAGTTGGACCGTATAAGGAATGATGCCTGTGGAAAGTTGAGCCCCATATGCCACATCCCCCCCCCCCCCCTAGAAGTAAAAAATAAATCAATATCACAAAATTGGGTATAGTAGTTAAGTGTTCTTCCAATGGAATTCTCGACCTTGCGGCGGCGTAAGCGACACTCAGTCAGGTTGATCATGAAGAACAAAGGCCAGTGGACACGCCTGTGGCCACATCTCCAAATCGTGATTTTGACGCTTACGTTCCCATTCTAGGCGCCTCATATGTATTTGTGAAGGAATTGGTTAATGTTAACTGTATGCTAAATATGTCTTTGGCATAATGCTAAGTTGTGTTGCAAATATAATAATAGTTGAGTATACTAATATTACCAGGACACAACAAAGTCCCTAACACTCGGTGGCTCACAACACCAGCAACACAACACAACAAGTAAAGCCACAAGGCAGGTGTTGCTGTGGTCCTCAACATGTGACAACTTTTGCTATAACATTTTCTCTCCTTCAGCTTCTTCATGTTTCCCCGCCCTCACAATTCTCTCTTTAGTAAACGCATTGCTTCTTGTGCTGTGCCGTTTTCTACCACAAGTGTTGCAAACTTTTTCGCATGAGTTCTTATTATCATTATTATTATTGTGTGTGTGTGTGTGTGTGTGTGTGTGTGTGTGTGTGTGTGTGTGTGTGTGTACACTCTCCAACATAAGCCACTTACCTCCAGTACACACTAACTGGGCGGAAAAGCAATACAATAAAACATTCAGCTCCGACACCAGTGTTTGTCGTGCGAGATTAACAACCACACACAGGAGGTAAGTTTCTTGGAGAGAAGTAAAAAAAAATCTTGATTAATAGAGAAATGGGTGACTTGTGTTCCGGGGTGCCTACGTCATGTTATAATTATTGTTATTAATGTAGAGTACAAGAGAGGCTATATGCATACTGTATATATATATATATATATATATATATATATATATATATATATATATATATATATATATATATATATATATATATATATATATATGATTGTGGGGGACTTACATGAGGTATTACTTGTATCATATGTGTGTGTTTAATGTCATTATCTCACAGTGACTAACACTAAGCCGCCGGTGGTGGAACACAAGTAGCGTGCTGCTGCTATTACTACGAGTTTGTGTGTGTGTGTGTGTGTTTGTATTTACTTGCTCACGTATTGTTCTGTGAGTGTAAGTGCTCATGTACGATTGTGTTTATATGTGCGTGCGTGTGTTCCAGCTTTGTAAATGCATGGTCATGAATTCTAACACAATTCTCGCATCCAAGCAAATTTGCCCTGGTTCATCATTCCATAGGACTGAGATACATATAGTAGTCTTGGCGACGTCCAGTACAGCAAGAGAAGTAGGTAGTAGGTAGTAGGCAGCCCTCAAACAGGGAGGTACTACCGCCTGGGAAGGTACTGAAAGCATAATGTGTTGTCTAATGGTAGACCCTGCTGCCATGTGGTATCACGAAAATTGTAACTAAGTCCCAGGCTGTTGATCTGACTTTCTGCCTCATTTACACACAATTGCAGGGTCTCAATTGTTTCTCTTACTATTGACAACACAACATACAAATATTGTTTCTCACTCTTGATTTTTTTTTTTCATTTTTGTATTTCCTTATAGTTCGTTATTATTATTATTATTATTATTATTATTATTATTA
>NW_024755372.1:0-32998 GCF_018991925.1 Homarus americanus
ATGTTGTACTTCGTTCAGTTGCATGTGCTCAAAAGGTTTTCTGGAAGTGTCAGAGGTGTGCCTGTGAGTGTCAGAGGTGTCCCTGGGAGTGTCAGGGGTGTGCAGAGGTGTCGGAGGTGTGCCTGGGAGTGTGAGGTGTACCTCAGGTGTCAGGAGGAGGTGTTCCTGGGAGTGTCGGAGGTGTGCTGGCAGTGTCAGAGGTGTGCCTGGGGTGTCAGAGGTGTGCCTGGGGTGTCAGTGGTGTGCCTGGGAGTGTCAGAGGTGTGCCTGGGGTGTCAGAGGTGTACTGGGGAGTGTCAGGGATGTGCTTGGGAGTGTCGGAGGTGTGCCTGGGTGTGGATGTGTGCCTGGGGTGTCTGGGGTGTGCCAGTGTCAGGGTGTGCTGGGGAGTGTCGGAGGTGTGCCTGGGGAGTGTCGAGTGTACCTGGTGTCGGAGGTGTGCAGAGTTGTAAGAAGTGCCTGGGAGTGTCAGGTGTGCCTGGGGTGTCAGGTGTGCCTGGGGTGTCGGGTGCCTGGGGTGTCAGGGGGTGTGCATGGGGAGGGTCAGAGGTGTGCCTGGGAGTGTCAGCGGTGTGCCTGGGAGTATCTGAGAGGTGTGCCTGGGGAGTGTCAGAGGTGTGCCTGGGGAGTGTCAGAGGTGCACTTCGTGGTGTCAGGGTGCTCCTGGGGTGTCAGAGGTGTGCCTTGGAGTGTCAGAGGTGCTCGGAGTCAGAGGTGCGCAGCGGTGTCTGGGGTGTGCCTGGGGTGTCTGAGGTGTGCCTGGCAGTGTCTGAGGTGTGCCTGGGGAGTGTGACGTGTGCCTGGGGTGTCAGAGGTGTGCCTGGGAGTGTTGGGGTGTCAGGGAAGTGTCAGAGGGGTACCTGGGTGTCAGAGGTGTACCTGGGAGTGTTTGAGTGTGCCTGCGAGGTTTCTGCGGTGTACCTCAGGTGTCAGAGGTGTGCCTGGGAGTGTCAGAGGTGTATCTGGGGAGTGTCGGACGTGTGCCTGGGAGTGTCAGAGGTGTGCCAGGGAATGTTAGTGGTGTGCCTGGGAGTGTCAGGGGTGTGCCTGGGGAGTGTCAGAGGTGTGCCTGGGAGTGTCGGAGGTGTGCCTGGGGTGTCAGAGTGTGCCTGGGGTGTCGGAGGTGTGCCTGGGGTGTGGGGTGTGCCTGGGGAGTGTCGGGTGTGCCTGGGTGTGTCGGGAGGTGTGCCTGGGGTGTCAGAGGTGTGCCTGGGGTGTCGGGGTGCCTGGGGTGTAAGAGGCTGTGCCTGGGGAGTGTCGGAGGTGTGCCTGGGGAGGTCAAGTGTGCCTGGGGTGTGGAGGTGTGCAGGAGTGTCAGGAGGTGTGCCAAGGGGAGATTGTGCAGGAGTGTCAGAGGTGTGCCTGGGAGTGTGGGGTGTGCCTGGGAGTGTCAGAGGTGTGCCTGGGGAGTGTCAGAGGTGCACTTGGGAGTGTCAGAGGTGCACCTTGGAGTGTTGAGGTGTGCCTGGGGAGTGTCTGGGGTGTGCCTGGGGTGTGTCTGGGGTGTGCCTGGCAGGTGTCTGAGGTGTGCCTGGCGGTGTCAGCGGTGTGCCTGGGGTGTCAGCGGTGTGCCTGGGAGTGTCAGGGGTGTGCCTGGGGAGTGTCGGTGGGTGCCTGGGAGTGTCGGTGTGCCTGGGGAGTGTCAGGGTGTGCCTGGGAGTGTCAGGGGTGTGCCTGGGGAGTGTCAGAGGTGTGCCTGGGATTGTCAGCAGTGTGCCTGGGGAGTGTTAGGGTGTATCAGGGAGTGACAGAGGGGTATCTAAGTGTCAGAGGTGTACCTTGGAGTGTGAGAGTGTGCCTGGGAGTGTCTGGGGAGTGTGCCTGGGAGTGTCAGAGGTGTGCCTGGGAGTGTCAGGGGTGTACCTGAGTGTCGGAGTGTGCCTGGGGAGTGTCAGAGGTGTGCCTGGGAGTGTCGGAGGTGTGCCTGGGGTGTGGGGTGTGCCTGGGGTGTCGGGTGTGCCTGGGTGTGTCGGAGGTGTGCCTGGGGTGTCAGAGGTGTGCCTGGGGTGTCGGGTGTGCCTGGGGTGGGGGCTGTGCCTGGGGTGTCAGGTGTGCCTGGGAGGTGTGCCTGGGAGTGTCGGAGGTGGCACCTGGGGTGTCAGAGGTGTGCCTGGGGAGTGTCAGAGGTGTGCCTGGGTGTCAGAGGTGTGCCTGGGGTGTCAGAGGTGCTTGGGGTGTCAGAGGTGCAGCAGGTGTCTGAGGTGTGCTTGGTGTCTGGGGTGTGCCTGGCGGTGGGGTGTGCCTGGCAGTGTCTGGGGTGTGTCTGGAGTGTCAGGGGTGTATCAGTGGATGTCAGTGGGTGCCTGGGGTGTCAGAGGTGTGCCTGGGGAGTGTCAGAGGTGTGCCTGGGGAGTGTCAGAGGTGTGCCTGGGGAGTGTCAGAGGTGTGCCTGGGAGCGTCAGAGGTGTGCAGGTGTCAGACGTGTGCCTGGGAGTGTCAGGAGGTGTTCCCTGGGGTGTCAGGTGTGCCTGGCAGTGTCAGCGGTGTGCCTGGGAGTGTCAGAGGTGTGCCAGGGAATGAGTGGGTACCTGGAGTGTCAAGGTGTGCCTGTGAGTGTCAGGGGTGTGCCTGGGGTGTCAGAGGTGTGCCTGGGGTGTCAGGAGGTGTGCCTGGGGAGTGTAGGGAAGTGTCTGGAGTGTCAGGGGTGTTCCTGGAGGTCAGAGGTGTGCCTGGGGTGTCAGAGGTGTGCCTGGGAGTGTCAGAGGTGTGCCTGGGGGTGTCAGAGGTGTGCACTGGGAGTGTCGGAGGTGTGCCTGGGTGTAGAGTGTGCAGGGTGTCTGGGGTGTGCCTGGGGTGTCTGGGGTGTAGCTGGGAGTGTCGGAGGTGTGCCTGGGGTGTCATGGGGTGTGCGTGTGGAGTGTCGGAGGTGTGCCTGGGGTCAAGTGTGCACCAGGTGTCGGAGGTGTGCCTGGGTGTGTCAGGTGTGCCTGTGTCAGTGGTGTGCCTGGGAGTGTCAGAGGTGTACCTGGGAGTGTCAGAGGTGTGCCTGGGGAGTGTCAGGGGTGTGCCTGGGGTGTCGGAGGTGTACCTGGGGTGTGAGATGTGTGCTGGGGTGTCTGGGGTGTGCCTGGGGTGTCAGGAGGTGTGCCTGAGGTGTCAGGTGTGCCTGGGGGTGTCAGAGGTGTGCTTGGGGTGTCGGAGGTGTACCTGGGTGTAAGAGTGTGCCTGGGGTGTGGAGGTGTGCCTGGGGTGTCGGAGGTGTGCCTGGGGAGTGTCAGAGGTGTACTTGGGAGGTCAGAGGTGTGCCTGGGGTGTCAGAGTGTGCCTGGGAGTGTCTGGGGGTGTGCCTATGAGTGTCTGGGGTGTGCTTGGCAGTGTCTGGGGTGTGCCTGGCAGTGTCTGGGGTGTGCCTGGCAGTGTGTCAGAGGTGTGCCTGGGGAGTGTCAGCGGTGTGCCTGGAGTGTCAGGGGTGTGCCAGGGAGTGTCAGTGGGGAGTGCCTGGGGAGTGTCAGAGGTGCCTGGGAGTGTCAGAGTGTGCCTGGCGTGTCAGAGGTGTGCCTGGGAGTGTCAGGGGGTGTACCTGGGAGTGTCAGGGTGTGCCTGGGGGTGTCAGGGGTGTACCAGGGGTGTCAGAGTACCTGGGGTGTCAGAGGTGTGCCTGGGAGTGTGAGTGTGCACAAGTGTCTGGGGTGTGCCTGGGAGTGTCAAGTGTGCAGGATTGTCAGCGGTGTGCCTGGGGTGTTAGAGGTGTATCAGGGAGTGTCAGAGGAGTACCTAGGAGTGTCAGAGGTGTGCCAGGTGTGAAGTGTGCCCGGTGTCTGGGGTGTGCCTGGGAGTGTCAGAGGTGTGCCTGGGGATGTCAGAGGTGTGCCTGAGAGTGTCAGAGGTGTGCCTGAGGTGTCAGAGGTGTGCCTGGGGTGTCAGGAGGTGTGCACCGAGTGTCAGGGGTGTGCCTGGGGTGTCGGAGGTGTGCCTGGGTGTGTCAGGAGGTGTGCCTGGGGTGTCAGGAGGTGTGCCTGGGGAGTGTCGGGTGTGCCTGGGGTGTGGAGGCTGTGGGGGTGTCAGGTGTGCCTGGGGAGTGGGGTGTGCCTGGAGTGTCGGGTGTGCCTGGGGTGTCGGTGTGCCTGGGGAGTGTCGGAGGTGTGCCTGGGGAGTGTCAGGAGGTGTGTGCCTGGGGAGTGTCAGAGGTGCCTTGGGAGTGTCAGAGGTGTGCAGCAGGTGTCTGAAGTGTGCTTGGCAGTGTCTGGGGGTGTGCCTGGCAGTGCCTGGGGTGTGCCCTGCAGTGTCTGGGGTGTGTCTGGGAGTGTCAGAGGTGTGGTGAATGTCAGTGGAGTGCCAGTGTCAGGGGTGTGCCTGGGGTGTCAGGGGTGGCTGGGGAGTGTCAGAGGTGTACCTGGGAGTGTCAGAGGTGTGACTGGGCGTCAGAGGTGGCACTGGAGGTGTCAGACGTGTGCCTGGGGTGTCGGAGGTGTTCCTGGGGTGTCGGAGGTGTGCCTGGCAGTGTCAGCGGTGTGCCTGGGGTGTCAGAGGTGTGCCAGGGGAATGTCAGTGGAGTGCCTGGGGAGTGTCAAGGTGTACCTGTGGTGTCAGAGGTGTGCCTGGGGTGTCAGAGGTGTACCTGGAGAGTGTCGGAGGTGTGCCTGGGAGTGTGAGGAAGTGTGCCTGGGGTGTCAGAGGGTGATCCTGGGGTGTCAAGGTGTGCCTGGGGAGTGTCAGAGGTGTGCCTGGGAGTGTCAGAGGTGTGCCTGGGGTGTCAGAGGTGTACCTGGGAGTGTCAGGAGGTGTGCCTGGGGTGTGAGAGTGTGCCAGGGAGTGTCTGGGGTGTGCCGGGTGTCTGGGGGTGAGCTGGGGAGTGTCGGAGGTGTGCCTGGGGTGTCCGGTGTACGTGTGAGTGTCAGGTGTGCTTGGGGTGTCAAGTGCCTGGGGTGTCGGAGGTGTTCCTGGGTGTCGGAGGTGTGCCTGGCAGTGTCATTGGTGTGCCTGGGGTATCAGAGGGTGTGCCTGGGGTGTCAGGGGTGTGCCTGGGAGTGTCAGGGTGTGCCTGGGGTGTCAGAGGGTGGCTTGGGGTGTCGGAGGTGTGCCTGGGGTGTGAGATGTGTGTGCCTGGGGTGTCTGGGGGTTGCCTGGGGAGTGTCGGTGTGCCTCAGAGTGTCGGAGGTGTGCCTGGGGAGTGTCAGAGGTGTGCTTGGGGGTGTCAGGTGTACCGAATTATAAGGGGTGTGCCTGGGGTGATGGGTGTGCCTGGGAGTGTGGAGGTGTGCCTGGGGTGTCAGAGGTGTACTTGGGAGGTCAGAGGTGTGCCTGGGGTGTCAGCGGTGTGCCTGGGAGTGTCTGGGGTGTACTTGGCAGTGTCTGAGGTGTGCCTGGCAGTGTCTGGGGTGGCCTGGCAGTGTCAGCGGTGTGCCTGGGGTGTCAGCGGTGTGGGAGTGTCAGGTGTGCCAGGGAGTGTCAGTGGGGTGCCAGGGAGTGTCATGGGTGTGCCTGGGTGTCAGAGGTGTGCCTGGGGTGTCAGAGGTGTTCTGGAAGCGTCTGAGGTGTGCCTTGGAGTGTCAGCGGTGTGCCTGGGAGTGTTAGAGGTGTATCAGGGAGTGACAGAGGGTACGGGGGTGTCAGGGGTGTGCCTGGGGTGTGAGGGGGTGTGCCCAGGTGTGCTGAGGTGTGACTGGGGTGTCAGAGGTGTGCCTGGGGTGTCGGAGGTGTGCCTGGAGTGTGGGGGTGTGCCTGGGTGTCGGGAGGTGTGCCTGGGTGTGTCGGAGATGTGCCTGGGGTGTCAGGGTGTGCACCAGGTGTGGAGGTGTGCCTGGGGAGTGTCGGAGGTGTGCCTGGGAGTGTCGGAGGTGTGCCTGGGGTGTGGAGGCTGTGCCTGGGGTGTCGGAGGTGTGCCTGGGAGGTAAGGGGTGTGCCTGGGGTGTGGAAGGTGTGCCTGGGGTGTCGGGTGTGGGGAGTGTCAGAGGTGTGCCTTGTGGTGTCAGAGGGTGTGCCTGGGAGTGTCAGAGGTGTGCCTGAGAGTGTCGGAGGTGTGCCTGGGGAGTGTGAAAGTTGCACCTGGGAGGTCGGAGGTTTCCTGGGGAGTGTCGGAGGTGTACCTGACAGTGTCTGGGGTGTATCTGGGAGTCAGAGGTGTATCAGTGAATGTCAGTGGAGTGCCTGGAGTGTCAGGGTGTGCCTGGGAGTGTCAGAGGTGTTCCTGGGAGTGTCGGAGGTGTGCCTGGCAGTGTCAGCGGTGTGCCTGGGGTGTCAGAGGTGTACCAGGGAATGTCAGTGGAGTACTGGGAGTGTCAAGGTGTACCTGTGAGTGTCAGAGGTGTGCCTGAGAGTGTCAGGTGTGCTGGAGGTGTGAGAAGTGTGCCTGGGGTGTCAGGTGTTCCTGGGGTGTCGGAGGTGTGCCTGGCAATGTCAGCGGTGTGCCTGGGGAGTGTCAGAGGTGCGCAGGGAATGTCAGTGGAGTACCTGGGGTGTCAAGGTGTGCCTGTCAGTCTCAGAGGTGTGCCTGTAGTGTCAGAGGTGTGCCTGGGAGTGTCAGAGGTGTGCCTGAGGTCAGGAGGTGTACCTGGGAGTGTGAGAGTGTGCACCTGGTGTCGGACGTGTTCCAGAGTGTTGGAGGTGTGCCTGGGTGTCTGGGGTGTGTCCTGGCGGTGTCAGGGTGTGCCTGGAGTGTCAGTGGAGTGCCTGGGGGTGTCAAAGGTGTGCCTGGGGTGTCAGAGGTGTGCCAGGGAATGTCAGTGGAGTGCCTGGGGTTTCAAGGTTTGACCTGGAGTGTCAGAGGTGTGCCTGTAGGTGTCAGAGGTGTCCTGGGGTGTCAGGGGTGTGCATGGGGAGTGTCAGGGAGGTGTACCTGGGGTGTGAGAAGTGTGCCTCAGGTGTGAGAAGTGTGCCTCAGGTGTCAGGTGTTCACCTGGGGTGTCTGAGTGTGCCTGGGAGTGTCTGAGGTGTGCCTGGGGTGTCAGAGGTGTGCCTGGGGTGTCAGTGAGTGCCTGGGGTGTGGAGGTGTGCCTGGGGTGTCAGGTGTGCCTGGGGTGTCAGAGGTGTGCCTGGGAGTGTCAGGTGTGCCTGGGTGTGAGATGTGTGCCTGGGGTGTCTGGGGTGTGCCTGGGGTGTCAGGGGTGTGCCTGGGGTGTCGGAGGTGTGCCTGGGGTGTCAGAGGTGTGCCTGGGGTGTCGGAGGTGTGCCTGGGATGTAAGAGTGTGCCTGGGGAGTGTCGGAGGTGTGCCTGGGGGTGTCAGGAGGTGTGCCCTGGGGTGTCGGAGGTGTGCCTGGAGTGTCAGAAGTGTGCATGGGGAGGGTCAGAGGATGTGCCTGGGGTGTCAGCGGTGGCCTGGGTGTCTGAGTGTACCTGGGAGTGTCAGAGGTGTGCCTGGGAGTGTCAGAGGTGCACTTCGTAGTCAGAGGTGCACCTTGGGTGTCAGAGGTGCCTTGGGTGTCAGAGGTGCATTTCAGGTGTCAGAGGTGCACCTTGGGAGTGTGTCTGGGGTGTGCCTGGGTGTCTGGGGTGTGCCTGGCAGTGTCTGGGGTGTGCCTGGCAGTGTCAGCAGTGTGCCTGGGAGTGTCAGCGGTGTGCCTGGGAGTGTTAGAGGTGTATCAGGGAGTGACAGAGGAGTACCTAGGGTGTGGGGTGGCACCTGGGAGTGTTTGAAGTGTGCCTGCGAGTTTCTGCGGTGTGCCTCAGGTGTCAGAGGTGTGCCTGGGAGTGTCAGAGGTGTATCTGGGAGTGTCGGACGTGTGCCTGGGGGTGTCAGAGGTGTACCAGGGAATGTTAGTGGAGTGCCTGGGAGTGTCAGGGGTGTGCCTGGGGAGTGTCAGAGGTGTACCTTGGAGTGTCAGAGGGTGCCTGGGGAGTGTCAGAGGTGTACCTTGGAGTGTCGGAGGTGTGCCTGGGGTGTGAGATGTGCCTGGGGAGTGTCGGAGGTGTGCCAGTGTCGGAGGTGTGCCTGGCAGTGTCAGCGGTGTACCTGGGAGTGTCAGATGTGTTCCAGGAAATGTCAGTGGGTACCTGGGAGTGTCAAAGGTGTACCTAGAAGTGTCAGAGGTGTACCTGTGAGTGTCAGAGGTGTGCCTGGGAGTGTCGGATGTGTGCCAGGGGTAGTCAGGTACCTGGGAGTGTCAAGGTGTGCCTGGGGTGTCAGGGGTGTGCCTGGGAGTGTCAGAGGTGTGCCTGGGGTGACAGGGTGTGCCTGGAGGTGTCAGAGGTGTGCCTGTGAGTCTCGGTGGTGTACCTGGAGTGTCAGGGAGTGTGCATGGGAGGTCAGGGTGTGCCTGGGGTGTCAGCGGTGTGCCTGGGAGTGTCTGGGGTGTACCTGGGAGTGTCAGAGGTGTGCCTGGGGAGTGTCAGAGGTGCACTTCAGGTGTCAGAGGTGCACCTTGGAGTGTCAGCGGTGTGCCTGGGAGTGTCAGATGTGTTCCAGGAAATGTCAGTGGAGTACCTGGGAGTGTCAAGGTGTGCCTAGAGTGTCAGAGGTGTGCCTGTGAGTGTCAGAGGTGTGCCTGGGGTGTCGGATGTGTGCCAGGGAATGTCAGTGGGTACCTGGGAGTGTCAAGGTGTGCCTGGGAGTGTCAGAGGTGTGCCTGGGAGTGTCAGAGGTGTGCCTGGGGTGACAGAGGTGTGCCTGGGAGTGTCAGAGTGTACCTGTGAGTCTCGGTGGTGTACCTGGGGTGTAAGAAGTGTACCTGGGGTGTCGGAGGTGTGCCTGGGGTGTCAGAGGTGTACCTGTGAGTCTCAGTGGTGTGCCGGGTGTAAGAGTGTGCAAGTCTCAGGTGTGTGCCTGGGAGTGTCGGAGGTGGCACCTGGGGAGTGTCAGAGATGTGCTTGGGAGTGTCAGGGTGTACCTGGGAGTGTCAGCGGTGTGCCTGGGAGTGTCTGGGGTGTGCAGGTGTGGGGTGTGCCTGGGGAGTGTCAGAGGTGCTTGCAGTGTCAGGGTGCCTTTGGTGTCTGAGGTGTGCTTGGGAGTGTCTGAGGTGTACCTGGCAGTGTCTGAGGTGTGCCTGGCAGTGTCTGAGGTGTGCCTGGCAGTGTCAGCGGTGTGCCTGGGAGTGTCAGGGTGTGCCTGGTGTCAGGGTTGTACAAGGGGAGTGTCAGTGGGTGCCTGGGAGTATCAGAGGTGTACCTGGGGTGTCAGAGGTGTGCCTGGGAGTGTCAGAGGTGTACATGGGGAGTGTCAGGTGTACCTGGGTTTGTCAGGGTGTACCTGGGAGTGTTAGAGGTGTGTATCAGGGGTGACAGAGGAGTATCTAGGGTGTCAGGAGGTGTGCAGGTGTAAGAAGTGTGCAGTGTCAGGGTGTGCCTGGGGAGTGTCAGGTGTGCCTGGGAGTGTAGAGTGTACCTGGGAGTGTCAGAGGGTGTACCTGGGTGTGTCGGAGGGTGACCTGGGGAGTGTCAGAGGTGTGCCTGGGGGAGTGTCGGAGGTGTGCCTGGGGTGTAGAGGTGTGCCTGGGAGTGTCGGAGGTGTGCAGGAGGTAGAGGTGTGCCAGTGTCGGAGGTGTGCCTGGGGTGTCGGAGGTGTGCCTGGGAGTGTCGGAGGTGTAACTGGGGAGTGTCAGAGGTGTGCAGGAGTGTCAGAGGTGTACCTGGGGTGTCAGCGTGTGCCTGGGGTCATGGTGTGCCTGGGAGTGTGGAGGTGTGCCTGGGGTGTCAGAGGTTGCTTGGGGTGTCAGGGTGCACCTGGTGTTTGAAGTGTGCTTGGCGGTGTCTGGGGTGTGCCTGGGGTGTCTGGGTGTGCCTGGCAGTGTCTGGGGTGTGTGCCTGGTGTCAGCGGTGTGCCTGGGGTGTCAGCAGTGTGCCTGGGAGTGTTAGAGTGTGTGGGGGTGACAGAGGGGTACCTGGGGTGTCAGAGGTGTGCCTGGGGTTTGAGAAGTGTGCCTGGAGTGTCTGGGTGTGCACCTGGGTGTCAGAGGTGTGCCTGGGAGTGTCAGGGGTGTACTAGGGGAGTGTTGGTGAGTACCTGGGAATGTCAGGGTGTGCCTGGGGAGTGTCAGAGGTGTGCCTGGGAGTGTTAGGGGGTGTGCCCTGGAGTGTCAGAGGTGTGCCTGGAGATGTCAGGGTGTGGGGTGTCGGAGTGTACCTGGGAGTGTGAGGGTGTGCCTGGGGTGTCGGAGGTGTTCCTGGGAGTGTCGGAGGTGTGCCTGGCAGGTGTCTGGGGTGTATCTGGGAGTGTCAGGGTGTATCAGTGAATGTCAGTGGGTACCTGGGAGTGTCAGGTGTGCCTGGGGAGTGTCAGAGGTGTACCTGGGAGTGTCAGAGGTGTACCTGGAGTGTCAGAGGTGTACCTGGGAGCGTCAGAGGTGTGCCTGGGAGTGTCAGACGTGTGCCTGGGAGTGTCAGAGGTGTTCCTGGGGGTGTCGGAGGTGTTCCTGGCAGTGTCAGTGTACCTGGAGTGTTAGGAGTTGCAGGGAATGTCAGTGGTGTACCAGGGAATGTCAGTGGGTACCTGGGAGTGTCAAGGTGTACCTGGAAGTGTGGGGTGTGCCTGTGAGTGTCAGAGGTGCCTGGGGGTGTCGGGAGGTGTGGGAGTGTGAGAAGTGTACCTGGGGTGTCGGGTGTTCCCAAGTGTTGGAGGTGTACCTGGGAGTGTCTGGGGTGTACCTGGCGGTGTCAGAGGTGTATCCTGGGTGTCAGTGGGTGCCTGGGAGTGTCAAGGTGTACCTGGGGTGTCAGTGATGCAGAATGTCAGTGGAGTACCTGGGAGTGTCAAGGGTTTACCTGGAAGTGTAGGGAGGTGGCCTGTGAGTGTCAGGAGGTGTACCTGGGGGTGTCAGAGGTGTGCCTGACAGTGTCGGAGTGTGCCTGAGAGTGTCAGAGGTGTACCTGGGGTGTCGGAGGTGTACCTGGGAGTGGGGTGTACCTGAGTGTCGGAGGTGTACCTGGGTGTGTCGGAGGTGTGCCTGGGGTGTGGGGTGCCTGGGAGTGTCGGAGGTGCTGGGTGTAGAGGCTGTACCTGGGAGTGTCAGAGGTGTACCTGGGAGTGAGAGGTGGACCTGGGGTGTCGGAGGTGTACTGGGAGTGTCGGAGGTGTACCTGGGGTGTCAGGTGTGCCTGGGAGTGTCAGAGGTGTGCCTGGGAGTGTCAGAGGTGTGCCTGGGGTGTCAGCGGTGTGCCTGGGAGTGTCTGAGGTGTGCCTGGGGTGTCAGAGGTGTGCTGGGAGTGTCAGGGTGCTTGGGGTGTCAGAGGTGCACCTGGAGTGTCTAAGGTGTGCCTGGCAGTGTCAGAGGTGTGCAGCAGTGTCTGGGGTGTGCTGGGAGTGTCTGGTGTACCTGGCAGTGTCAGCGGTGTGCACCAGTTGTGGCCAGTGTACCTGGGGAGTGTTAGGGGTGTATCAGGGGAGTGACAGAGGGTGCCTAGGGGTGTCAGGTGTGCCCTGGAGTGTGGGGGGTGCCTGGGAGTGTCTGGAGTTGTGCCTGGGATGTCAGGGGTGTGCCTGGGAGTGTCAGGGGGTGTACTAGGGGTGTGGTGGAGTACCTGGGAATGTCAAGAGTGTACCTGGGGTGTCAGAGGTGTACCTGGGAGTGTCAAGGTGTACCTGGGGAGTGTCAGGGGTGTACCAGGGAATGTCGGTGGAGTACCTGGGAGTGTCAAAGGTGTGCCTGGAGTGTCAGAGGTACTGGAGTGTCAGAGGTGTGCACCAAGTGTCAGAGGTGTGCCTGGGAGTGTCAGTGGAGTGCCTGGGAGTGTCAAGGTGGCCTGGGGTGTCAGAGGTGTACCTGGGAGTGTCAGAGGGTGTACCTGGGGTGACAGAGGTGTGCCTGGGGTACCAGGGGTGCCAGAAAGGGGTGTGCCTGGGGAGTGTCGGAGGTGTTCCTGGGGTGTGGAGGTGTGCCTGGGAGTGTCTGAGGTGTGCCTGGCTGTACAGAGTGTGCAGGTGTCAGTGGAGTACCTGGGATTGTAAGGGTGTACCTGAGTGTCAGAGGTGTACCAGGGGAATGTGTGAATGCCTGGGGAGTGTCAAGGTTCCTGGAAGTGTCAGAGGTGTGACCTGGAGTGTCAGAGTGTCCTGGGGAGTGTCAGAGGTGTACATGGGAGGTCCAGAGGTGTACCTGGGAGTGTCAGGCGGTGTACCTGGGAGTGTCTGAGGTGTGCACGCATGGGAGGTGCTGGGAGTGTCGAGGTGCACTTCAGGTGTCAGAGGTGCACCTTGGAGTGTCAGAGGTGTACCTTGGAGTGTCAGAGGTGCATTTCAGGTGTCAGAGGTGCCTTGGAGTGTCTGAGGTGTACCTAGGAGTGTGGGGTGTGCCTGGCAGTGTCTGGGGTGTACCTGGCAGTGTCAGCGGTGATGCCTGGGTGTGGCAGTGTACTGAAGTGTTAGAGGTGTATCAGGGAGTATCAGTGGGTACTAGGAGTGTCAGAGGTTTTACCTGGGGTGTCAGGAGTGTGCCTGGGGTGTTTGAAGTGTACCTGGGGTTTCTGCGGTGTGCCTCGGGGTGTCAGAGGTGTGCCTGGGAGTGTCAGAGGTGTACCAGGGTGTGGTTAGTGCCTGGGGAGTGTCAGAGATGTCCTTGGGGTGTAGAGGGTGTACCTGGGCGTGTCAGAGGTGTATCTTGGGGTGTCGGACGTGTACCTGGGAGTGTCAGTGTGCCAGGGAGTCAGTGGGTACCTGGAGTGTCAGAGGTGTACCTGTGAGTCAGGAGGTGTACCTGTGAGTCTCAGTGGTGTGCCTGGGGTGTGAAGTGTGCAGGGTGTCGGAATGTACCTGGAGTGTCGGAGGTGTACCTGGGAGTGTCAGGGGGTGTATTTGGGAGTGTCAGAGGTGTACCTGGGAGTGTCTGGGGTGGCTGGAGTGTGGGGTGTACCTGAGAGTTATGGGTGTGCCTGGGGTGTCAGAGGTGCCTGGGAGTGTCGGGAGGTGTACCTGGGGTGTAAAGTGTACCTGGGAGTGTGGGTGTGCACAAGTGTCGGAGGTGTACCTGGGGTGTCGGAGGTGTGCCACCTGGGTGGTCAGAAGTGTACATGGGAGGTCAGAGGGTGTACCTGGGGTGTCAGCTGGTGTGCCTGGGGTGTCTCTGAGGTGTGCCTGGGAGTGTCAGAGGTGTGCCTGGGGAGTGTCAGAGGTGCACTTTGGAGTGTCAGAGGTGCATGGAGTGTCAGAGGTGTACCTTGGAGTGTCAGAGGTGCATTTCGGAGTGTCAGAGGTGCACCTTGGAGTGTCTGGGTGTGTGCCTGGGAGTGTCTGAGGTGTGCCTGGTGTCTGGGGTGTACCTGGCAGTGTCAGCGGTGTGCCTGGGAGTGTCAGCGGTGTGTCCTGGGAGTGTTGGGGTGTATCAGGGGTGACAGAGGAGTACCTAGGAGTGTCAGAGGTGTGCCTGGGAGTGTTTGAAGTGTACCTGGGGAGTTTCTGCGGTGTGCCTCGGAGTGTCAGAGGTGTACCTGGGGTGTCAGAGGTGTCTGGGAGTGTCGGACGTGTGCCTGGAGGTGTCAGGGTGTACCAGGGAATGTTGGTGGGTGCCTGGGAGTGTCAGGTGTGCCTGGGGTGTCAGAGGTGTGCCTTGGGTGTCAGAGGAGTGCCTGAGGAGTGTCAGAGGTGTGCAGCAGTGTCAGGTGTGCCTGGGGTGTGAGGGTGTGCCTGGGGTGTCGGAGGTGTGCCTCGGAGTGTCGGAGGTGTGCCTGGCAGTGTCAGCAGTGTGCCTGGGGTGTCAGATGTGTTCAGGAAATGTCAGTGGAGTACCTGGGAGTGTCAAGGTGTGCCTAGAAGTGTCAGAGGTGTACCTGTGGGTGTCAGAGGGGTGTGCCTGGGGAGTGTCGGATGTGTGCCAGGGAATGTCAGTGGAGTGCCTGGAGTGTCAAAGGTGTACCTAGGGTGTCAGAGGTGTGCCTGGGTGTCAGAGGTGTGGAGTGACAGAGGTGTAGGTGTCAGGGTGTGCCTGTGAGTCTCGGTGTGGTGTGCCTGGGGAGTGTCAGAAGTGTACATGGGGAGGGTCAGGGGTGTGCCTGGGGTGTCGGCGGTGTGCCTGGGAGTGTCTGAGAGTGTGCCTGGGGTGTCAGAGGGTGTGCACCTGGGAGTGTCAGAGGTACTTCGGGTGTCAGGGGTGCACCTTGGGGTGTCAGAGGTGTACCTTGGGTGTCAGAGTGCATTTCCAGTGTCAGGGTGCCTTGGAGTGTCTGGTGCCTGGGAGTGTCTGAGGTGTACCTGGCAGTGTCTGAGGTGTGCCTGGCGGTGTCAGCGGTGTGCCTGGGAGTGTCGGCTGGGTGCCTGGGGAGTGTTAGAGGTGTATCGAGGAGTGACAGAGGGAGTGCCTAGGAGTGTCAGAGGTGTACCTGGGAGTGTTTGAAGTGTACCTGCGAGTTTCTGCGGTGTGCACTCAGGTGTCAGAGGTGTGCCTGGGGTGTCAGAGGTGTATCTGGGGTGTCGGACGTTACCTGGGAGTGTCAGAGGTGTGCCAGGGAATGTTAATGAGTACTTGGGAGTGTCAGGGTGTACCTGGGAGTGTCAGAGGTGTGTGCCTTGGAGTGTCAGAGGAGTACCTGGGAGTGTCAGAGGTGTGCCTCAGGTGTCAGGTGTGCCTGGAAGTGTGAGAGTGTGCCTGGGAGTGTCGGAGTGTGCCTGGGTGTGTCGGGAGGTGTACCTGGCAGTGTCAGCGGTGTACCTGGGAGTGTCAGATGTGTTCAGGAAATGTCAGTGGAGTGCCTGGGAGTGTCAAGGTGTACCTAGAGGTGTCAGAGGTGTGCCTGTGAGTGTCAGAGGGTGTACCTGGGGTTATCGGATGTGTACCAGGGAATGTCAGTGGAGTACCGGGAGTGTCAAGGTTATGCCTGGGGTGTCAGAGGGTGGCCTGGGAGTGTCAGAGGTGTACCTAGGGTGACAGAGGTGTGCCTGGGGTGTCAGAGGTGTGCCTGGAGTGTCAGGGTGTGCCTGGGGTGTCGGGGTGTGCCTTGGGTGTCAGGGTGTGCCTGAGGTGTCGGAGGTGTGCCTGGGGGTGTCAGAGGTGTGCCTGGGGTGTCGGAGGGTGCCTGGGAGTATAGAGTGTGCCTGGGGAGTGTCAGGTGTGCCTGGGTGTCGGAGGTGTGCCTGGGGTGTGGGGTGTACATGGGAGGGTCAGAGGTGTGCCTAGTGTCAGCGGTGTGCCTGGGAGTGTCTGGGGTGTGCCTGGGGTGTCAGGGGTGTGCCTGGGGTGTCAGAGGTGCACTTCAGGTGTCAGAGTGCACCTTGGAGTGTCAGAGGTGTGCCTTGGAGTGTCAGAGGTGCATTTCAGGTGTCAGAGGTGCACCTTGGAGTGTCTGGGGTGTACCTGGAGTGTCTGGGGTGTGCCTGGCAGTGTCTGAGGTGTACCTGGCAGTGTCAGCGGTGTACCTGGGAGTGTCAGCGGTGTGCCTGAGTGTTAGAGGTGTATCAGGGAGTATCAATGGAGTACCTGGGAGTGTCAGAGGTTTACCTGGGGTGTCAGGGTGTGCCTGGGGTGTTTGGAGGTGTGCCTGGGGTTTCTGGGTGTACCTCAGGTGTCAGAGGTGTGCCTAGGTCAGAGGTGTACCAGGAGTGTCAGTTGGTGCCTGGGATGTCAGAGATGTACCTGGGAGTGTCAGAGGTGTACCTGGGCATGTCAGAGGTGTATCTGGGAGTGTCGGACGTGTGCCTGGGGTGTCAGAGGTGTACCAGGGAATGTCAGTGGAGTACCTGGAAGTGTCAGGGAGGTGTGCCTGTGAGTGTCAGAGATGTGGTCTCAGTGAGTCCTGGTGTAGAGTGTACCTGGGGTGTCGGAAATGTGCCTGGGGTGTCTGGGGTGTGCCTGGGAGTGTCAGAGGTGTACCTGGGAGTGTCAGAGGTGCACTTCGGAGTGTCAGAGGTGCACCTTGGAGTGTCAGAGGTGTACCTTGGAGTGTCAGAGGTGCATTTCGGAGTGTCAGAGGTGCCTTGGGTGTCTGGTGTGCCTGGGAGTATCTGGGGTGTGCCTGGGTGTCTGGGGTGTACCTGCAGTGTCAGCGTGGCACCTGAGGATGTCAGCAGGTGTGCCTGGGGAGTGTAGAGGTGTATCAGGGAGTGACAGAGGGTGCCTAGGAGTGTCAGAGGTGTGCCTGGGGAGTGTTTGAAGTGTACCTGCGAGTCTGCGTTATGCCTCGGGTGTCAGAGGTGTACCAGTGTCAGAGGTGTATCTGGGGTGTCGGACGTGTGCCTGGGGTGTCAGAGGGTGTACCAGGGAATGTGGTGGAGTACCTGGGAGTGTCAGGGGTGTACCTGGGAGTGTCAGGAGGTGTACCTTGGAGTGTCAGAGGAGTACCTGGGAGTGTCAGAGGTGTGCCTTGGGTGTCGGAGGTGTGCCTGGGGAGTGTGAAAGTGTACCTGGGGTGTCGGAGTGTGCCTCAGGGTGTCGGGTGTGCCTGGCAGTGTCAGCAGTGTGTCCTGGGAGTGTCAGATGTGTTCCAGGAAATGTCAGTGGGTACCTGGGGTGTCAAGGTTGTGCCTAGAAGTGTCAGGGTGTGCCTGTGGGTGTCAGAGGTGTGCCTGGGAGTGTCGGATGTGTACCAGGGAATGTCAGTGAGTGCCTGGGAGTGTCAAGGTGTACCTGGGAGTGTCAGAGTGCCTGGGGTGTCAGAGTGTGCCTGTGAGTCTCAGTGGTGTACCTGGGAGTGTCAGTGTGCATGGGAGGGTCAGGGGTGTGCCTGGGGTGTCAGCGGTGTGCCTGGGGAGTGTCTGGGGTGTACCTGGGAGTGTCAGAGTGTGCACTAGTGTCAGAGGTGCACTTCAGGTGTCAGAGGTGCACCTTGGAGTGTCAGAGGTGTGCCTTGGGTGTCAGAGGTGCATTTCGGGTGTCAGAGGTGCTGGTGTCTGAGGTGTGCCTGGGGTGTCTGGGGTGTGCCTGGCAGTGTCTGAGGTGTACCTGGCAGTGTCAGCGGTGTGCCTGGGAGTGTCAGCGGTGTGCCTGGGGTGGGGTGTATCAGGGGGTGACAGAGGTACCTAGGAGTGTCAGGGGTGTGCCTGGGAGTGTTTGAAGTGTACCTGCGAGGTTTCTGCGGTGTGCCTCAGAGTGTCAGAGGTGTTCTTGGGAGTGTCAGAGGTGTATCTGGGAGTGTCGGACGTGTACCTGGGAGTGTCAGAGGTGTACCAGGGAATGTTAGTGGAGTACCTGGGGTGTCAGGGGTGTACCTGGGATGTCAGGGTGTACCTTGGAGTGTCAGAGGAGTGCCTGGGAGTGTCAGAGGTGTACCTTGGGTGTCGGAGGTGTGCCTGGAAGTGTGAGATGTGCCTGGGGTGTCAGGTGTGCCTGGGTGTGTCGGAGGTGTACCTGGCAGTGTCAGCGGTGTACCTGGGTGTCAGATGTGTTCCAGGAAATGTCAGTGGAGTACAGTGTCAAGGTGTACCTAGAGTGTCAGAGGGTACTGCCTGTGGTGTCAGAGGTGTGCCTGGGAGTGTCGGATGTGTACCAGGGAATGTCAGTGGGTACCTGGGGTGTCAGGTGTGCCTGGGGTGTCAGAGGTGGCCTGGGGTGTCAGGGGTGTGCCTAGGAGTGACAGAGGTGGCCCTGGGGTGTCAGAGGTGTGCTGGGGTGTGGAAGTGTGACTGGGGAGTGTCGGAGGTGTGCCTGGGGTGTCAGAGGTGTGCCTGTGAGTCTCAGTGGTGTGCCTGGGGTGTAAGAGTGTGCCTGGGGGTGTCAGGAGTGTGCCTGGGGTGTCGGAGGTGTGCCTGGGTGTGAGAGATGTGCTTGGGGTGTCAGAGGTGTGCCTGGGTGTCAGCGTATGCCTGGGAGTGTCTGGGGTGTGCCTGGGGTGTTGGGGTGTGCCTGGGTGTCAGAGGTGCACTTGCAGGTGTCAGGGTGCACCTTTGGTGTGTCTTAGGTGTGCTTGGGGAGTGTCTGGGGTGTGCCTGGCAGTGTCTGGGGTGTGCCTGGCAGTGTGGTGTGCCTGGCAGTGTCAGCGGTGTGCCTGGGGTGTCAGCGGTGCCTGGGAGTGTCAGGGGTGTGCCAGGGGAGTGTCAGAGGTGCACTTCAGGTGTCAGGGTACTTGGGTGTCAGTGTGCCTTGGAGTGTCAGAGGTGCATTTCAGGTGTCAGAGGTGTTGTGGAGTGTCTGGGGTGTGCCTGGGAGTGTCAGAGGTGTGCCTGGGGTGTAGGCTGTGCCTGGGGAGTGTCAGGTGTGCAGAGTAAGTGTACCTGGGGTGTCGGAGGTGTGCCTGGGGTGTCGGAGGTGTGCCTGGGGTGTCGGAGGTGTGCCTGGGGAGTGTCAGAGGTGTGCTTGGTAGTGTCAGAGGTGTGCCTGGGAGTGTCAGCGGTGTGCCTGGGAGTGTCTGGGGTGTGCCTGGGGTGTCAGAGGTGTGCCTGGGAGTGTCAGAGGTGCCCTGGGAGTCAGAGGTGCACCTTGAGTGTCTGAAGTGTGGCAGTGTCTGGGGTGTGCTGGTGCCTGGGGTGTACCTGGCAGTGTCTGGGGTTGCCTGGCAGTGTCAGCGGTGTGCCTGGGGGTGTGGTGTGCCTGGGGTGTTAAGTGTGGGGTGACAGGGAATTTACAGTGTCAGAGTGTGCACTGGGGTGTGAGGTGTGCCAGTTGTCTGGGGTGGGGTGTGGGGTGTGCCTGGGGGCAGGTGTACTAGGGAGTGTTAGTGGGTACCTGGGAATGTCAGGGTGTGCCTGGGTGTCAGGGTGTGCCTGGGGTGTTGGGTGTGCCCTGGGTGTCAGAGGTGTGTGTCAGAGGTGTGCCTGGGGGTGTCGGAGGTGTGCCTGGGGAGTGTGAAAGTGTGCCTGGGGTGTCGGAGTGTTGCAAGTGTCGGAGGTGTGCCTGGCAGTGTCTGGGGGTATCTGGGGAGTGTCAGGGTGTCCAGGGAATGTAGTGGGTACCTGGGGAGTGTCAAGGGTGGCCTGGAAGTGTCAGAGGTGTGCCTGTGGTGTCAGGTGCCTGGACGTGTCAGAGGTGTGCCTGAGGTGTCGAGTGTGCCTGGGGAGTGTGAGAAGTGTGCCTGGGGTGTCAGGTGTTCCTGGGGTGTTGGAGGTGTGCCTGGGGAGTGTCTGAGGTGTGCCTGGGCAGTGTCAGAGGTGTGCCTGGGGTGTCAGTGGAGTACCTGGGGAGTGTCAAATGTGTGCCTGGGGAGTGTCAGGGTGTGCCAGGGTATGTCAGTGGAGTGCCTGGGGTGTCAAGGTTTTGCACTGGAGTGTCAGAGGTGTGCCAGTGTCAGAGGTGTGCCTGGGGTGTCAGGGAGTGCCTGACAGTGTCGGAGGTGTACTGAGGTGTCAGAGGTGCCTGGGTGTCGGGAGGTGTGCCTGGGGTGTGGAGTGTGCCTGGGTGTCGGAGGTGTGCCTGGGTGTGTCGGAGGTGTGCCCAGGTGTCAGAGGTGTGCCGGGGTGTCGGAGGTGTGCCTGGGGTGTTAGGGGTGTGTCAGGGTGACAGAGGTACCTAGGAGTGTCAGAGGTGTGCCTGGGGTGTGTGAGGTGTGCCTGGGGTGTCTGGGGTGTGCCGGTGTCAGAGGTGTGCAGGGTCAGGGTGTGCCTAGGGGTGTTGGTGGTGCCTGGGATGTCAGGGGTGTGCCTGGGTGTCAGAGTGTGCCTGGGGTGTCAGAGGTGTACCTGGGTGTCAGAGGTGTGCCTGGGGAATGTCAGAGGTGTGCCTGGGGTGTCAGGTGTGCCTGGGAGTGTGAAAGTGTGCACCTGGGGTGTCGGAGGTGTTCTGGGAGTGTCAGGTGTGCCTGGGAGTGTCAGGGGTGTATCTGGGGTGTCAGAGGTGTACCTGGGAGTGTCAGTGGTGTATAAGTTCAGTGCCTGGAGTGTCAGAGGTGTGCCTGGGGTGTCAGAGTGTGCCTGGAAGTGTCAGAGGTGTGCCTGGGGTGTCAGGTGTGCGCAGGTGTGAAGTGTACCTGGAGGTGTCAGGTGTTCTCAGGGTGTTGGAGGTGTGCCTGGGGTGTCAGGGGTGTGGCGGTGTCAGAGGTGTGCCTGGGGTGTCAGTGGTGTGCCTGGGGAGTGTCAAATGTGTGCCTGGGAGTGTCAGAGGTGCAGGGAATGTCAGTGGTGTACCTGGGGTGTCAAGGTTGCCTGGAAGTGTCAGAGGTGTGCCTGGGGTGTCAGAGGTGTACCTAGGTGTCAGAGGTGTACCTGACGGTGTCAGGTGTGCTGAGTGTCAGAGTGTGCAAGTGTCGGAGGTGTGCCTGGGAGTGTAAGTGTACCTGGGGAGTGTCGGGTGTACCTGTGTGTGTCGGAGGTGTGCCTGGGGTGTGTCAGAGGTGTGCCTGTGTCGGAGGTGTGCCTGGGGTGTAGAGGTGTACCTGGGGTGTCAGGTGTGCCTGGGAGGTAAGTGTGCCTGGGGAGTGTGCAGGGTGTGCCAGGGAATCAGTGGTACCTGGAGTGTCAAGGTTTACCTGGAAGTGTCAGAGGTGCCTGTAGTGTCAGAGTGTCCCTGGGAGTGTCAAGGGTGAACATGAGAGTGTCAGGTGTACTGGGAGTGTGAGAGTGTACAGGGTGTCAGGAGGTGTTCTGGGGTGTCGGAGGTACCTAGGATTTCTGAAGTGTACCTGGGGAGTGTCAGAGGTTTAACTAGTGTCAGTGGGTATCTGAGTGTCAAGGGTGCCTGGGGGTGTCAGGTGTACCTTCAGAGGTGTCCTGGGAATGTCAAGTGGCAGGATTGTCAGGAGGTGTTCCTGGAGTGTGAGATGTGTGCCTGGGAGTGTCTGGGGTGTGCCTGGGGTGTCAGAGGTGTGCTTGGGAGTGTCAGGGTGTGCCTGGGGTGTCAGAGGTGTGCCTGGGGTGTCGGGTGGCTAGGGTATAGAGTGTGCCTGGGGTGGTCGGAGGTGTGCCTGGGGAGCTGGGAGGTGTGCCTGGGTGTCAGGGTGTGTCATGGGGTCAGAGGTGTGCCTAGTGTCAGCGGTGTGCCTGGGGTGTCTGGGTGTGCCTGGGGTGTCAGAGGTGTGCCTGGGAGTGTCAGAGGTGCACTTGGGGTGTCAGAGGGGTGCACCTGGAGGTGTCAGGGTGTGCCTGGGTGTCAGAGGTGCACCTTGGAGTGTCTGAGTGTGCCTGGGGTGTACGAGGGTGTGCCTGGGTGTCTGAGGTGTACCTGGCAGTGTCGGCGGTGTGCCTGGGGTGTCAGCGGTGTGCCTGGGGAGTGTTAGAGGTGTATCAGGGATGTCAGTGGGTACCTAGGTGTCAGGGTTTACCTGGGAGTGTCAGAGGTGTGCCTGAAGTGTCGGAGGTGTGCTTGGGGGTGTAGAGGCTGTGCCTGGGGTGTCAGGTGCCTGGGAGGTAAGAGTGTGCCTGGGGTGTCGGAGGTGGCACCAGGTGTCAGGTGTGCCTGGGGAGTGTCAGAGGTGTGCCTTGTGTGTGTCAGAGGTGTGCCTGGGAGTGTCAGAGGTGTGCCTGAGGTGTCGGAGGTGTGCCTGGGGTGTGAAATGTGCCTGGGAGGGTCGGAGGTGTTCCTGGGAGTGTCGGAGGTGTGCCTGACAGTGTCTGGGGTGTATCTGGGAGTGTTAGAGGTGTATCAGTGAATGTCAGTGGAGTGCCTGGGGGTGTCAGAGGTGTACCTGGTGTCAGAGGTGTTCCTGGGTGTCAGGTGTGCCTGAGTGTTGGAGTGGCAGGTGTGAAGTGTGCCTGAGTGTCGAGGTGTTCTGGGAATGTCAGTGGAGTGCCAGTGTCAAGGTGTGCCTGTGTCAGGGTGTGCCTGAGTGTCAGAGGTGTGCTGCCTGAGTGTCGGAGGTGTGCCGGAGTAAGAGTGTGCCTGGGAGTTGTCAGCGGTGTGCCAGGGTGTCAGAGGTGTGCCAGGGAATGTCAGTGGAGTACCTGGGGTGTCAAAGGTGTACCTGTAGTGTCAGAGGTGTGCCTGGGTGTCAGGTGTGCCTGAGGTGTCGGGAGGTGTGCCTGGCAATGTCAGCGGTGTGCCTGGAAGTGTCAGAGGTGCACCAGGAATGTCAGTGGAGTGCCTGGGGTGTCAAGGTGTGCCTGGAAGTCTCAGAGGTGTACCTGTGAGTGTCAGAGGTGTGCCTGGGGTGTGAGGTGTGCCTGGGAGTGTCGGAGGTGTGCCTGGGGTGTGAGAAGTGTGCCTGGGAGTGTCGGACGTGTTCTGGGGTGTTGGAGGTGTACCTGGGGTGTCTGAGGTGTGTGGCGGTGTCAGAGGTGTTCCTGGAAGTGTCAGTGGAGTACCTGGGAGTGTCAAGGGTGTGTGGAGTGTCAGAGAGGTGTACCAGGGAATGTCAGTGGAGTACCTGGAGTTTCAAGGTTCTGGGAGTGTCAGAGGTGTGCCTGTGAGGTGTCAGAGGTGTCCTGGGGAGTGTCAGAGGTGTACATGGGGAGTATCGGAGGTGTGCCTGGGAGTGTGAGAGTGTGCCTCAGGTGTCAGGTGTTCCTGGGAGTGTCGGAGGTGTGCCTGGCAGTGTCTGAGGTGTGCCTGGGGTGTGAGGTGTGCCTGGGGTGTCAGTGGGTACCTGGGGTGTCAGAGGTGTGCCTGGGGAGTGTCAGAGGTGTGCCTGGGGAGTGTCAGGTGTGCTTGGGGAGTGTCGGAGGTGTGCCTGGGGTGTGAGATGTGCCTGGGGGTGTCTGGGGTGTGCCTGAGTGTCAGAGGTGTGCCTGAGGTGTCAGGTGTGCCAGTGTCAGAGGTGTGCCTGGGGTGTCGGAGGTGTGCCTGGGGTATAAGAGTGTGCCTGGGGTGTCGGAGTGTGCCTGCAGTGTCGGAGGTGTGCCTGGGGAGTGTCGGAGGTGTGCCTGGGAGTGTCAGGGGTGTACATGGGAGGGTCAGGTGTGCCTGGGGAGTGTCAGGGTGTGCCTGGGAGTATCTGAGGTGTGCCTGGGGAGTGTCAGGGTGTGCCTGAGGTGTCAGAGGTGCACTTCGTGGTGTCAGAGGTGCTGAGGGTGTCAGGGTGTGCCTTGGGTGTCAGAGGTGCATTTCAGGTGTCAGAGGTGCACCTTGGGTGTCTGAGGTGTGCCTGGGGAGTGTCTGAGGTGTGCCTGGCAGTGTCTGGGGTGTACTGGGAGTGGCAGCGGTGTGCCTGGGTGTCAGCGGTGCAGGAGTGTTAGAGGTGTCAGGGAGTGACAGAGGGTACCTGGGAGTGTCAGAGGTGTACCTGGGAGTGTTTGAAGTGTACCTGCGGTTTCTGCGGTGTACCTCAGGTGTCAGAGGTGTACCTGGGAGTGTCAGAGGTGTATCTGGGAGTGTCGGACGTGTGCCTGGGAGTGTCAGAGGTGTGCCAGGGAATGTTAGTGGAGTACCTGGGGTGTCAGGGGTGTGCCTGGGAGTGTCAGAGGTGTGCCTGACAGTGTCGGAGGTGTGCCTGAGAGTGTCAGGGTGTGCCTGGGGTGTCGGAGGTGTGCCTGGGAGTGTAGAAGTGTGCCTGGGAGTGTCGGAGGTGTACCTGGGTGTGTCAGGTGTGCCTGGGGTGTCAGAGGTGTGCCTGGGGTGTCGGAGGTGTGCCTGGGGTGTGGGGGCTGTGCCTGGGGTGTGTCGGAGGTGTGCCTGGGAGTAGAGGTGTGCCTGGGGTGTCGGAGGTGTGCCTGGGGTGTCGGAGGTGTGCCTGGGGTGTCGGAGGTGTGCCTGGGAGTGTCAGGGTGTGCTTGGGGAGTGTCTGAGGTGTGCCAGTGTCAGAGGTGTGCCTGGGGTGTCAGAGGTGCACTTGGGTGTCAGAGGTGCACCTTTGGAGTGTTGGTGTGCCAGAGTGTCTGGGGTGTGGCGGTGTCTGAGGTGTGCCTGGCAGTGTGGTGTGCCTGGCAGTGTCAGCAGTGTGTCCTGGGAGTGTCAGCAGTGTGCCTGGAGTGTCAGGGTTGTGCCAGGGGTGTCAGTGGAGTACCTGGGAATTATCAGAGGTGTGCCTGGGAGTGTCAGAGGTGTGCCTGGAGTGTTAGGGGTGTAGAGTGTCAGAGGTGTGCCTGGGATTGTCAGCGGTGTGCCAGTGTTAGAGGTGTATCAGGGGAGTGACAGAGGTATCTAGGAGTGTCAGAGGTGTACCGGAGGTGTGAAAGTGTGCCTGGGGTGTCTGGGGTGTACCTGACAGTGTCAGAGGTGTGCCTAGGTGTCAGAGGTGTGCCTGACAGTGTCGGAGGTGTGACCTGAGGTGTCAGAGTGTGCCTGGGGTGTCGGAGGTGTGCCTGGGGTGTGGGGTGTGCCTGGGGTGTCAGGTGTGCCTGGGTGTGTCAGGTGTGCCTGGGGTGTCAGAGGTGTGCCTGGGGAGTGTCGGAGGTGTGCCTGGGGTGTAGAGGCTGTACCTGGGGAGTGTCAGGTGTGCCTGGGAGAGTAAGATGTGCCTGGGGAGTGTCGGAGGTGTGCCTGGGGGTGTCGGAGGTGTGCCTGGGGTGTCGGAGTGTGCCTGGGAGTGTCAGAGGTGTGCCTGGGGGTGTCAGAGGTGCACTTGGGGAGTGTCAGAGGTGCCTTGGAGTGTCTGAAGTGTGCTTGGCAGTGTCTGGGGTGTGCCTGGCAGTGCCTGAGGTGTACCTGGCAGTGTCTGGGGTGTATCTGGGTGTCAGAGGTGTATCAGTGAATGTCAGTGGAGTACCTGGGAGTGTCAGAGGTGTGCCTGGAGTGTCAGAGAGGTGTGCCTGGGAGTGTCAGAGGTTTACCTGGGAGTGTCAGAGGTGTAACTGGGAGCGTCAGAGGTGTGCCTTGGAGTGTCAGACGTGTGTCTGGGGAGTGTCGGAGGTGTTCCTGGGAGTGTCGGAGGTGTGCCTGGCAGTGTCAGCGGTGTGCCTGGGAGTGTCAGAGGTGTGCCAGGGAATGTCAGTGGAGTGGGGTGTCAAGGTGTGCCTGTGAGAGTGTCAGAGGTGTGCCTGGGGTGTCAGAGGTGTGCCTGAGGTGTCGGAGGTGTGCCTGGGGTGTAGGGAAGTGCCTGGGGTGTCAGAGGTGATCCTGGGTGTCAAGGTGTGCCTGGAGGTGTCAGAGGTGTGCCTGGGAGTGTCAGAGGTGGCCTGGGGGTGTCAGAGGTGTATCTGGGAGTGTCGGAGGTGTGCCTGGGTGTAGAGTGTGCCAGGGAGTGTCTGGGGTGTGCCTGGGAGTGTCTGGGGTGAAGCTGGGAGTGTCGGAGGTGTGCCTGGGAGTGTCAGGGGTGTGCGTGTGAGTGTCGGAGGTGTGCTTGGGGAGTGTAAGTATGCCTGGAGTGTCGGGTGTTCCTGGAGTGTCGGAGGTGTGCCTGGCAGTGTCATTGGTGTACCTGGGAGTATCAGCGGTGTACCTGGGGAGTGTCAGAGGTGTGCCTGGGGTGTCAGGTGTGCTTGGGGTGTGGTGCTGGAGTGTGAGATGTGTGCCTGGGGTGTCTGGGGTGTGCCTGGGGTGTCAGAGGTGTGCCTCAGGTGTCGGAGGTGTGCCTGGGGGTGTCAGAGGTGTGCTTGGGGTGTGGTGTGCCTGGGGAGTATAAAGTGTGCCTGGGGATGATGGAGGTGTGCCTGGGAGTGTCGGAGGTGTACCTGGGAGTGTCAGAGTGTGTGGGAGGTCAGAGGTGTGCCTGGGGAGTGTCAGCGGTCTGCCTGGGAGTGTCTGGGGGTGCCTGGGTGTCTGAGGTGTACTTGGCAGTGTCTGGGGTGTGCCTGGCAGTGTCTGTGTACCTGGCAGTGTCAGCGGTGTGCCTGAGTGTCAGCGGTGTGCCAGGGAGTGTCAGGGGTGTACCAGAGTGTCAGTGGGGTGCCTGGGTGTCATAGGTGTGCCTGGGGTGTGGGGTGTGCAGTGTCAGAGGTGTTCTGAGGGTCTGTGCCTTGGAGTGTCAGCGGTGTACCTGGGAGTGTTAGAGGTGTCAGGAGTGACAGAGGGTGATGCGTGGGAGTGTCAGAGGTGTGCCTGGGAGTGTGAGAAGTGTGCCTGAGTGTCTGGGGTGTGACTGGGAGTGTCAGAGGTGTGCACCAGGGTGTCGGAGGTGTAGCCTGGGTGTAGAAGTGTGCCTGGGGTGTCAGGTGTACCTGGGTGTGTCGGAGATGGGTGTCAGAGGTGTGCCTGGGAGTGTCAGGAGTGTGCCTGGGTGTCGGAGGTGTGCCTGAAGTGTCGGAGTGTGCAGGGGTGTAAGAGGCTGTGCCTGGGGAGTGTCGGGTGTGCCTGGGAGTAGAAGTGTGCCTGGGGTGTGGAAGGTGTGCCTGGGGTGTTGGAGGTGTGCCTGGGGTGTCAGAGGTGTGCCTTGTAGTGTCAGAGGTGTGCCTGGGAGTGTCAGGGTGTGCCTGAGAGTGTCGGAGGTGTGTGGGAGTGTGAAAGTCTGCCTGGGAGGTCGGAGGTGTTCTGGGGAGTGTCGGAGTGTACCTGACAGTGTCTGGGGTGTATCTGGAGTGTCAGAGGTGTATCAGTGAACGTCAGTGGAGTACCTGGAAGTGTCAGGGGTGTACCAGTGTCAGAGGTGTTCTGGGGAGTTGTCAGGTGTACCTGGCAGTGTCAGCGGTGTGCCTGGGAGTGTCAGAGGTGTGCCAGGGAATGTCGGTGGTACCTGGGGAGTGTCAAGGTGTACCTGTAGTGTCAGAGGTGTGCACCAAAGTGTCAGGTGTACCTGGGGTGTGAGAAGTGTGCCTGGGGTGTTCTTCGGAGTGTCGGAGTGCATGTCGGCAGTGTGCCTGGGAGTGTCAGAGGTGCACCAGGGAATGTCAGTGGAGTGCAAGTGTCAAGGTGTACCTGTCAGTCTCAGAGGTGTGCCTGTGAGTGTCAGAGGTGTACCTGGGGTGTCAGGAGGTGTGCCTGAGGGTGTCGGAGGTGAACCTGGGAGTGTGAGAAGTGTGCCTGGGAGTGTCGGACGTGTTCCTGGGGTGTTGGAGGTGTGCCTGGGAGTGTCTGAGGTGTGCCTGGCGGTGTCAGAGGTGTGCCTGGAAGTGTCAGTGGAGTACCTGGGGTGTCAAGGTGTGCCTGGGTGTCAGAGGTGTGCCAGGGGATGTCAGTGAGTGCCTGGGAGTTTCAAGGGTTTACCTGGAGGTGTCAGAGTGTGCTTGCCAGTGAGTGTCAGAGGTGTCCCTGGGGAGTGTCAGGGGTGTACATGAGGTATCGGAGGTGTGCCTGGGGTGTGAGGGTGTACCTCGGAGTGTGAGGAGTGTGCCTCAGGTGTGTCGGAGGTGTTCCTGGGAGTGTCGGAGGTGTGCCTGGCAGTGTCTGGGGTGTGCCTGGAGTGTCAGAGGTGTACCTGGGAGTGTCAGTGGAGTACCTGGGGTGTCAGAGGGTGTGCCTGGGGAGTGTCAGAGGTGTACCTGGGGAGTGTCAGGGGTGTGCTTGGGAGTGTCGGAGGTGTGCCTGGGGTGTGAGATGTGTGCCTGGGGTGTCTGGTGTGCCTGGGGAGTGTCAGAGGTGTACCTGGGAGTGTCGGAGGTGTGCCTGGGTGTCAGAGGTGTGCCACCAAGTGTCAGGTGTGCCTGGGGAATTATAAGTGTACCTGGGGGTGTCGGAGGTGTGCCCTGAGTGTCGGAGGTGTGCCTGGGAGTGTCGGAGGTGTGCCAGTGTCAGAAGTGTACATGGGGAGGGTCAGGTGTGCCTGGGAGTGTCGCGGTGTGCCTGGGGTGTCTGGGGTGTGCCTGGGAGTGTCAGTGTGCCTGAAGGTGTCAGAGGGTGCACTTCGTAGTCAGAGGTGCACCTTGGAGTGTCAGAGGTGTGCCTGGAGTGTCAGAGGTGCATTTCGGTGTCAGGTGCACCTAGAGTATCTGGTGTGCCTGGGGAGTGTCTGGGGTGTGCCTGGCGGTGTCTGGGGTGTACCTGGCAGTGTCAGCGGTGTGCCTGGGAGTGTCAGCGGTGTGCCTGGGGTGTTAGAGGTGTGTCAGGGAGTGACAAAGAAGTGCCTAGGTGTCAGGGTGTGCCTGGGAGTGTTTGAAGTGTACCTGGGGTTTCTCCCGATGTACCTCAGGTGTCAGAGTGTACCTGGGAGTGTCAGAGGTGTCTGGGAGTGTCGGACGTGTGGGAGTGTCAGAGGTGTGCCAGGGAATGTTAGTGGAGTACCTGGGAGTGTCAGGGGTGTACCTGGGAGTGTCAGAGGTGTGCCGCAGGTGTCAGAGGAGTACCTGGGGTGTCAGAGGTGTGCCTTGGAGTGTCGGGAGGTGTGCCTGGGGTGTGAGAAGTGTGCCTGGGGAGTGTCGGAGGTGTGCCTGGGGTGTCGGAGGTGTACCTGGCAGTGTCAGCAGTGTGCCTGGGAGTGTCAGATGTGTTCAGAAATGTCAGTGGAGTACCTGGGGTGTCAAGGTGTGCCTAGAAGTGTCAGAGGTGCCACTGAGGTGTCAGAGGTGTGCCTGGGAGTCGGATGTGTGACCAGGGAATGTCAGTGGAGTGCCTGGGGAGTGTCAAGGTGTGCACCTGGGGTGTCAGAGGTGTGCCTGGGGTGTCAGAGGTGTGCCTAGGGTGACAGAGGTGTGCCTGGAGTGTCAGAGGTGTGCCTGTGAGTCTCGGTGGTGTGCACTGGAGTGTCAGGGTGTACATGGGAGGGTCAGGGGTGTACCTGGGAGTGTCAGCGGTGCCTGGGAGTGTCTGGGGTGTGCCTGGGGAGTGTCAGAGTGTGCACCTGGGAGTGTCAGAGGTGCACTTGGAGTGTCAGAGTGCACCTTGGAGTGTCAGCGGTGTGCCTGGGAGTGTCAGATGTGTTCCAGGAAATGTCAGTGGGTACCTGGGTGTCAAAGGTTGTGCCTAGAAGTGTCAGGAGTGTGCCTGTAGTGTCAGAGGTGTACCTGGGGTGTCGGATGTGTGCAGGGAATGTCAGTGGGTACCTGGGGGTGTCAAGGTGTGTGCCTGGGGTGTCAGGGTGTGCACTGGTGTCAGGGTGTGCCTAGGAGTGACAGAGGTGTGCCTGGGGGTTTCAGGGGTGTACCTGTGGTCTCGGTGAGTGTGCCTGGGGTGTAAGAGTGTGCCTGGGGAGTGTCGGAGGTGTGCCTGGGGTGTCAGAGGGGTGTACCTGTGAGTCTCGGTGGTGTGCCTGGGGAGTGTAAGTGTGCCTGGGGTGTCAGGTGTGCCTGGGAGTGTCGGGGTGTGCCTGGGAGTGTCAGAGATGTGCTTGGGAGTGTCAGAGGTGTGCCTGGAGTGTCAGCGGTGTGCAAGTGTCTGGTGAGTGTTAGGGGTGTGCCTGGGGTGTCAGGAGTTGCTTGCAGGAGTGTCAGAGGTGCACCTTGAGTGTCTGGTGTGGGAGTGTAAGTGTGCCTGGTGTCTGAGGTGTGCCTGGCAGTGTCTGGGGTGTACCTGGCAGTGTCAGCGGTGTGCCTGGGAGTGTCAGCGGTGTGCCTGGGGTGTGGGTTGTGCAAGGGAGTGTCGGTGGGCTGGGGTATCAGGGTGTACCTGGGAGTGTCAGAGGTGTGCACGGGTGTCAGAGTGTGCATGGGGTGTCAGGTGTGCCTGGGTTTGTCAGCGGTGTGCCTGTGTTGGGGTGTATCAGGGAGTGACAGAGGAGTATCTGGGAGTGTCAGAGGTGTGCCTGGGGTGTAAGAAGTGTGCCTGTGAATTGTAGGGGTGTGCACCAGGGTGTCGGAGGTGTGCCTGGGGTGTAAGAGTGTGCCTGGGGAGTGTCAGAGGTGTGCCTGGGTGTGTCGGAGGTGTGCCTGGGGTGTCAGAGGTGTGCCTGGGGAGTGTCGGAGGTGTGCCAGGTGTGTGGAGGTGTGCCTGGGGAGTGTCAGGGTGTGCCAGGGAGGTAAGGGTGTGCCTGGGAACAGTCAGGTGTGCCTGGGGTGTCGGAGGTGTGCCTGGGAGTGTCGGAGGTGTACCTGGGAGTGTCAGAGGGTGTGGGGAGTGTCAGGGGTGTACCTGGAGTGTCAGCGGTGTGACCTGGGAGTGTCTGGGAGGTGTGCCTGGGAGTGTGTCAGAGGTGTGCCTGGAGTGTCAAGGTGCACCTGGGAGTGTCAGAGGTGCCAGGTGTTGGGGAGTGTCTTGGAGTGTCAGAGGTGTGCCTGGGAGTGTCTGGTGTACCTGGCAGTGTCTGGGGTGTGCCTGGCGGTGTCAGGTGTGCCTGGGAGTGTCAGCAGTGTGCCTGGGGTGTCAGGGGGTGTATTGAGGGGTGTCAGAGGAGTGCCTGGGGTGTCAGGGTGTACCTAGGGGTGCAGGAAGTGTGTGCCTGGGGTGTCTGGGTGTGCCTGGGGTGTCGGGGTGTGCCTGGGAGTGTCAGGGGTGCCTAGGGAGTGTTGGTGGAGTGCCTGGGGAATGTCAGAGGGTGTGCCTGGGGGTGTCAGAGGTGTGCCTGGGGTGTCAGAAGTGTGCCCTGGAGTGTCAGAGGTGTACCTGGGAATGTCAGAGGTGTGCCTGAGGGGTGTCAGTGTGCCTGGGGAGTGTGAGAGTGTGCCAGGGTGTCGGAGGTGGAGATGTCAGGTGGCCTGGTGTCTGGGGTGTGTCTGGGGTGTCAGAGGTGTGTCAGTGAATGTCAGTGGGTGCCTGGAGTGTCAGGTGTGCACCGAGTGTCAGGAGTGTGCCTGGGATCAGGAGGTGTGCCTGGGAGTGTCAGAGGTGTGCCTGGGGTGTCAGAGGTGTGCCTGGGAGTGTCAGAGGTGTGCCTGGGGTGTCTGGGGTGTGCCTGGGGTGTCGAGGTGTGCCTGGCAGTGTCAGCGGTGTGCACCTGGGTGTCAGAGGTGTGCCAGGGAATGTCAGTGGTGTACCTGGGATGTCAGTGGTGTGCCTGGGGAGTGTCAAGGTGTGCCTGGAGTGTCAGAGGTGTGCCTGGTGTCAGAGGTGTACCTGGGAGTGTCGGAGGTGTGCCTGGGAGTGTGAGGTGTACTGGGGTGTCAGGTGTTCTGGGAGTGTTGGAGGTGTGCCTGGGGTGTCTGGGTGTGCACCAGGGGTGTCAGAGGTGTGCCTGGAGTGTCAGTAGTGCCTGGGAGGTGTCAGGGGTGTGCCTGGAGGTGTCAGGTGTGCAGGATGTCGGTGGTGCAAGTGTCAGGGGTTTGCCTGGAGTGTCAGAGTGTGCCATAGGAGTGTCAGAGGTGTGCCTGGGGTGTCAGGTGTGCCTGGGAGTGTCGGAGTGTGCCTGAGGTGTCAGAGGTGTGCCTGGGGAGTGTCGGAGGGTGTGCCTGGGGTGTCAGAGTGTGCCTGGGGTGTCAGAGGTGTGCCTGGGTGTGTCGGAGGTGTGCCTGGGGTGTCAGAGGTGTGCCTGGGGAGTGTCAGGTGTGCCTGGGTGTAGAGGCTGTGCCTGGGGAGTGTCGGAGGTGTGCCTGGGAGTAAGGGTGTGTGGGAGTGTCGGAGGTGTGCCTGGGGGTCAGGGTGTGCAAGTGTCGGGTGTGCCTGGGTGTCAGAGGTGTGCCTGGGGTGTCAGGAGGTGTGCCTGGGATGTCAGCAGTGTGCCTGGGAGTGTCTGAGGTGTGCCTGGGTGTCAGAGGTGTGCCTGGGGGTGTCAGAGGTGCTTGGGGTGTCAGAGGTGCCTTGGGTGTCGAGGTGTGCCTGGGAGTGTCTGGTGTGCCTGGCAGTGTCTGAGGTGTGCCTGGCAGTGTCTGAGGTGTGCCTGGCAGTGTCAGCGGTGTGCCGGAGTGTCAGCGGTGTGCCTGGGAGTGTTAGAGTGTATCAGGGGGTGACAGAGGAGTGCCTGGGAGTGTCAGAGGTGGTGTGCCTGGGAGTGTGAGGGGTGTGCCTGGGGATGTCTGGGGTGTGCCTGGGGAGTGTCAGAGGTGCCTGGGGTCAGGGTGTACTAGGGTGTCAGTGGAGTGCCTGGGGTGTCAAGGTGTGCCTGGGGTGTCAGAGGTGTGCCCTGGAGTGTCAAGGTGTGTACCTGGGGAGTGTCAGAGGTGTGCCAGGGATGTCAGTGGAGTACTTGAGGTGTCAGAGTGTACCTGGGTGTGGAGTGCCTGTGAGTGTCAGGTGTGCCTGGGTGTCAGAGGTGTGCTGGAGTGTCAGTGGTGCCTGAGAGTGTCAGAGGTGTGCAAGTGTCAGAGGTGTGCCTGGGAGTGTCAGAGGTGTACCTGGGGTGTCAGAGGTGTGCCTGGGGAGTGTCAGAGGTGATGTGCAGGAGTGTAGAAGTGTGCCTGGGAGTGTCAGGAGGTGTGCCTGGGGTGTTGGAGGTGTGCCTGGGAGTGTCTGAGGTGTACCTGGGAGTGTCAGGGGTGTGCCTGGGGAGTGTCAGTGGAGTACCTGGGGAGTGTCAAGGTGTACCTGGGGAGTGTCAGAGTGTGCCTGGGAATGTCAGTGGTACCTGGGGTGTCAAGGTGTGCCAGTGTCAGGGTGTGCCTGGGAGTGTCAGAGGGTGTCCTGGGGTGTCAGAGGTGTGCATGGGGTCAGAGGTGTGCCTGGTGTCAGCGGTGTGCCTGGGGAGTGTCTGAGGTGTGCCTGGGGGTGTCAGAGGTGTGCCTGGGAGTGTCAGGGTGCACTTCCAGTGTCAGAGTGCAGCAGATCAGAGGTGTGTGGTGTCAGAGGTGCTTCCGGGGTGTGGAGGGTGCCTTGGGTGTCTGAGGGGTGTACCTGGGAGTGTCTGAGGTGTGCCTGGCAGTGTCTGAGGTGTGCCTGGCAGTGTCAGCGTGTGCCTGGGGTGTCAGCGGGTGCCCTGTGAGAGTGTGGGGAGTATCAGGGGTATCAGTGGAGTACCTGGGGTGTCAGAGGGGTTTGCCTGGGGTGTCAGAGGTGTACCTGGGAGTGTTTGAAGTGTGCCTGGGGTGTCTGCGGGGTGTGCCTCAGGTGTCAGAGGTGTGCCTGGGAGTGTCAGAGTGTACCAGGGGTGTCAGTTGTGTACCTGGGGTGTCAGAGGATGTACCTGGGGTGTCAGAGTGTGCTGGGCGTGTCAGAGGTGTCTGGGGTGTCGGACGTGTGCCTGGGAGTGTCAGGGGTGTGCCAGGGAATGTCAGTGGAGTGCCTGGAAGTGTCAGAGGTGTGCCTGTGAGTGTCAGAGGGGTGTACCTGGGTCTCGGTGGTGTGCCAGGTGTAAGAGGTGCCTGGGGTGTCAGATGTGGGGTGTCAGGAGGTGTGCACTGGAGTGTCAGGGGTGTGTTTGGGAGTGTCAGAGGTGTACCTGGAGTGTCTGGGGTGTACCTGGGGGGTGTCAGAGGTGTGCCTGGGAGTGTCGGGAGGTGTGCCTGGGGTGTCAGAGGTGTGCCTGGGGTGTCGGAGGTGTGCCTGGGGTTAAGTGTGCCTGGGAGTGTGCGGGTGTGCCTGGGGTGTCGGAGGTGTGCCTGGGGAGTGTCGGAGGTGTGCCTGGGAGTGTCAGAGGTGTGCATGGGGAGGTCAGAGGTGTGCCTGAGTGTCGGCAGGTGTGCCTGGGGTGTCTGGGGTGTGCCTGGGAGTGTCAGAGGTGTGCCTGGGGTGTCAGAGGTGCACTCTGGAGTGTCAGAGGTGCTGGAGGTGTCAGAGGTGTGCCTTGGAGTGTCAG